>NC_136605.1:15693780-15958780 GCF_910589615.1 Taurulus bubalis
ACACGTTTAAGATTTAACTGATTGGCCCTGTCACTGCTCTTGTAGAAATAGTGCATGAGTGCCGCTCACATACGGGCAGAGCAGAAGTGAAAACACATGTTTGTGTGAATGCAGAAAGCAGAAGTCGGGCTGCCTCGTCTCTCTGATACGGGCCACATGAAACCAAACTCCATCAGATCTTTGCGTTCCAGGAGAGACGGAAACACATCCTGTTTTCCATGTCGGACATGGAATAACAAAACAGGTGAATTATACAAACCCAAAACTAAAATGTATCAAATGACTATTGAGAATTATGCAACCAACTGTGACAACGAGTATGTGTAAATAAACACAGGGAGATGAGATGCGAGTGGCCTGCAAAACAACGTTCCCTCTGGAATATCATTTCACAATAAATGCATTCAGAAAATCTCCCAGCCAGCCGTCTTCCTTCATATCTTTTTACGATTTCTGTGGATTTCCTGTTCCGTTGCCAGATTCCTAACGTCTGATGGGTCCCGACCTCTGACCTCTCGTGCCCTCTTTGACCTCTAACACAACATCTGGAGCGCTTTCAGCTTTGCCATGTTCTTCCCTCAGGACACACACATTGATGAACAGACCGTAGGCGGACGCCACATGCCTGGAAGGCTGCAGAACAGGATGGAAACTTGCATGACATCCTCTAATCTAATCTGAAACTGGCAGAGCATCAAGAGAACAGGTCTGAGGTGAAAGCGTGTGGAGAATCTGCTCAAATGAAAGACTCAGTATCTGCAATCTGCTTGTTCATGGGTTTAGTATTTTTTATTCTTGCTTTTGGAAGTTGCCTGGTCATCTTCTTTACACTGAGGAAAAATAATCTCACTGACTTCAATTTTAACAATGCAAGAACCTCTGCTCTTTCTTGCTGAGAGTTACATAAGAAGCTTGATTCCACTCTCATGTTTGCACACTAAATATGAAGCTGCAGTCAGCAGCAGACTACATTAATTTAGCACAAAGACTGGAATCAGCTAGCCTGGCTCTGGTCAGAGTAAAGAACATTCTGCCTACAGGCACCTCTAACATATGATATCTTGTTTGTTTATCCTGTTTATCTTGGACTCCAGGACGTGACCAAGAAATATTCCCACACATAACTCTCTGTAAAACCACAACTACAGTTCTGTTTTCGTACATAGTTAAAAAAACAAGATAAAACGTATTAATTAGCGTTAATGGGCTGATTTATGTTAGCTTTGGAAAGAGCCAGGCGAGCTGTTTCCAGTCGTTATGCTAAACTAAGATGACCAGCTGCTGACCATACATTCATATTTACTCTGTAGACATTAGAGTGGTGCACTGCCAGAAAGCAAATAGGCATATTTTCCAAACTGTAAGAATAAAAATCACTATTTCCAGCAATATGTGAATATTTGCTGATTTGCTTTGTCTTCTTTGATGTTAAATTGGACCTATCTTTCAGATGTTTGCATTTGAGATCAGCTTCCATGAGCTTGAGAGTGGGCCCCAGCTTCTTTATACTAGCTTAGTACATCAGGAGGACTTCTTATCTTAATGGATTAATACTAATAGATCCACCGACATATCCTCTCTTTGAAATCACACACCTCTTTGTCCAAATTTTAACCAAGAGAGCTTACAGAGAACAAAGTAGAGAGACTGTACTGTTCACTCGTGTCTCTGCTGTGGTGGAGGAGGACCAGCTTACCTTCTTCGCAGCCTTCGACGGTGACCTCCTGGTGGGCTTCTGCACCTGGCTGCTCAGTGCGACCGGCTGCTTGGACACCGAGCCGTTCTCCCGCTTCTTGCTGGGGGAGGACGGTACTGACGACGGAGGTGGTGAGGGGGAGGCCGGTGGCGAGGAAGAGGAGGATGGATGCCCGGCCATGAGGACGGCCATCTCCTCTGTGGCTGTGAGGCGGAGGCTGCGCAGACTTTCATGTGTCTCCTGGTCCACCACCAGCAACCGGGTCTCGTTGTCCATGGCTTTGATCCGCTGGACCACCTGAGGGACGGGAGATGACGGCCTCATATTGGTCATTTTTTTATCTTGTAAAGGCAATAAAAGAACACGGGAGTCAATGCTGCAGAGAACAATATGCAGCTACAGAAGATTAGCCCGATCTCATCAAAGATACGATTATTGTGTTATCCCCTCTCTCTAAAAGCATCCAGTCAGCGTCAGAGCATCTTTCCCAAAGCATTTAACACATTCACACTTTTCTTAGACGTGTGGGTGTATCGCCTGGTGATAGCAATACAAGCACAGACCAAAATATCAGTATGTATACTGGAGCCCACATTTGATGTTTTCAGCCTCTTAATGTGTTGCTTCTTCTTGTCTTACCATTAAAGAAAATGTTATCTCTTTGACTGCCCAACAAAACAAGACGAAATGATGGGCTTTGTAAATCACTTATGAGTCCTAAACATGCTCTGAATCGATCATGCTGGTCTCTCTAACAATCAAACATCATTACCTGACAACACAAGCAACTGAGTCTAGTATCATCCTTTGTGTTGACTTAAATTAAAAGCACAAGCGCAGCAGAATTGGTCTTCTATCTAGAGAAACCTCATTATACTGAGAGGTTGTTGGTGTTGATGTTCCTCTGTTTCTGTGAGCGTTATAAAACAACAACAACATCTGCTGTCTATCTGACCACCAGCCAAGACACACACTCAGCCTCTTTTGGCAGCGCATACCCATCCAAACAAAGGGACTGTGCAGGTTAATCCCTTTTATGTGAAATGCAATGCCACAGTGCAACTATGGCAAAGTCAGGTTTTTATTCAAAGCAACGTGTGCTTTC
Organism: Taurulus bubalis; assembly: GCF_910589615.1. NCBI lineage: Eukaryota > Metazoa > Chordata > Actinopteri > Perciformes > Cottidae > Taurulus > Taurulus bubalis. The sequence goes on from NC_136605.1 coordinate 15,696,582, forward strand.
ATGTGGGTTCACTTTAAGAGCTAAAGAGAAGCGGACCAAAGAGTTGGCCCCCACCACGCAGGAGGGGTGTGCGCCTGGCTGAAAACGTCCCAGTGCCGGGATGCACGCACCAGCCAGTGTGACCTGTTGATATTGACCTGTACTGCACAGTCAGCTGAGGCTCGTGCAGTAGCATGACCTAAACCCACAAATATGAATGCACACATCAACTTGCCTGGTGGTGTGTCTCTTTCTCCACGTTGAGCCCATTCACTGCAACCACTCGGTCGCCGGCGCGCATCCCCGCCGCTTCTGCGGGGGAGCCGGTCTCCACCTTCCGGATGAATTGTCCGCTCTTTCCTTTCTCGCCATGCAAGTGAAATCCATACCCGTTGTCCGCTTTTGTCATGACACAAAGCCGCGGTTTCCGCACGCTGGCCATTTCGTTTTCGGCCTCCAGCAGTATTCAGAGAAAGTATAATGATTCAAATGCACAGATGAGCGTTTTAGGAGGCTAAACTTCCACGGAGCGAAAACATATCTGTCCGATGCGCACGCTTCCCCCCTTATTAAAGAAATACCAAATCACAATGCAAACTACTCCAAGTGCACTTAAAAAGAAGACATTCCACTGTTAAAAATAAATGCAAAAAAAAGAAGAAGCAAACTTTAAGAAAATGATGCGACCAGTCCTCCAGATCTGGTGTCCAGCTGAAGCGCACTGCCGGCGACTCCACAACTGATCCGGCGCATAGACTAGCGGAGCATCACCGACCTCACTGCAGACGAAAAGATAACCGCGCGCTCACCTCGTTCTCCACATTTATCCATAACAACTGGTCGGACAATATGCATGCACTTATAATGTAGATTGCGCAGGGTTAGCGCCTTGTGCGCTATAGCACCACCTCCCTCTGGCCCGGCTACCTATTTGAATCTCTGAGGAAAGTGAAATATTCAGAGTAGACTCCGAGCATTCAAAGTTAGACAATACTGCCCCTGGGTGGCAAGTCCTTTTATGTTGAGTACTTCTCACCATACATTGACACCAGGAAACGGTTAAGTTAAAACAACTTGATTATTACAACCATGAGACTTATTATGTGGCTGCATATGTCCTAATTATCGCATGCATTACATGGTGCTGTTGTTTGATAATAAAATGCATGATTGCCTACAGTTAAACTTTTCACAAATCAGATATAATTGTGATTTACTGTTGTATGTAAAAACAACAACACAACAATTGAACTAGTTATAGTAATAACAATATAGACATTTAGCCTTTAATTTAATGAAACGCTGCAGTGTCTCGTGGTGACCACTAGAGGGCAGTGAACCCTCGGGATTCAAAGTTTAAACTTTAAAGAAACCATTCACGTGAAGGCAAATACATTACCATACTATAAGTTATTGTTAACACTTTCAAAACAACAATAACCAAGCGAGAGAAAAAGAGAGAGAGATTATGTAAAGGAATATGGACAATAAACAGCAGTGGAAGAAGCCTTACAAATTACATTTAGGCTTCTCTCTTTATGAGCTCTGGCCAAGTGATTGACAGCTCCTAGAAATCATTTGTCTGATTAAGATCTGGCACTGAAACGTCACATTGCTAATGATACAATACACAACTGCTAATTTTAGCAAGTACCCCAATACAGACTTTAATTCGTTAAATAATTTGGCAAGAAACATCAGATTTTTTTTTCTCATGCATGTGAATAACTTATACAAGTATCTGACTCAAAGTGCTGTGTTCCTGATTCACCTGTGGAGGAAAGCTCTTGTTTCAGTTTGTTGGATCTGTATTGAAGTCAAATTGTTCAGTGTATCATCCACAAAATAGTTTGAATCATTTGGTAAAAGTGTGGAAAAGGCACAAACATACTCTGCCACACAGTTTTGTCCCAGTTTAATTGCTACTGACACACTGATGTGCTCACTACCGTGCCTCTCCTCCCACTCCAGTGTATTCGTTTTTACAGAGTCACCTACATATCATGGCTGTAGAAAGAAACCACTGAGAGGAAAATGCCAGTTTGGTGTCACAGTCCAAAGTCTCTCGGTTGCTGTGACAGTATATCTTACCTGCTCATATTTCAGCCTTGACAGCGCTGCATGCAGTTTTCTTGAGATGATATCTTAAAAATATTGACACTTTCCAAATTCCGACTAATTCCATCCAAATCAGATGAGAAAAGGTCACGTGAAAATGAACGGCAAAGAAAGCGATAACATCTTAATTGTTTAGCGTTTGCTTTACTGAAGCAGTTATCTGTTACATGTTATTGAAATGGATCGAGGCATCCGGCATCCGACACACTTTGGGTTGGAGAAGGGTACCGCTTTCAGCCGTAGCCCTTTAAACCCTAACCCAAACCCAAACCCATAATCCTATTTATTGCTTGAGTTCTGTTTAGAGCTTGTACATGGGGATTATATATTACTGTAGCCCTGATTTGTATATTTAATTTGATACCTAACATGTTTTTTCTTTTTTTGTGTGGGATTTATACCATGTAAAACAACATGGTATAAATCATTTTCAGGTTAGGCTGTGATTGGCTTGTTGTTTGTTTTTCTGCAACGCAATACTTCTACTTCTACGTGCTGCTTTAAGCTAAATGCTATCGCTATGCTGTGTTGTCATAACATTCCAGCAGGCTAACATTCGCTAATTACCACTTTTTTGTCTCTAAAACCAAAGTCAAAAACTGCCCATATCATTAGCAAGCATGTACAGTATAGTCTTTTTGCAGATTTATGCTGTAATTGATCCTCAGCTAAGTCATGCCCTTGAATGCAGACTGGCCAATCACAAAGCAGCATCGGGCATTTCAGAGACATTGAGGTTGATGCCAAAGCAGCATGACCGCAAACACCAAGGAAACCAGAAGCTGCTTTCTACCTCCACACCCGGCCACAAAACAGGTTGTCAGTAAACAGACAAAAAAAAAGGACTAAGACAGTCCAGTATATGTTATCGAAGTTCAGAGAAGGAGAGAAGGAGAGTTCAGAAGCAACAAAAAAGACCGGAAATACTGTAGTAGAAGAGGAAAATGTACTGGGGGAGGAGATGAGGGATGCTACTAAAGACAAGACATGTGGTACATGGTTGATAGTTAGTTTAATTTCATTCACTAAGCTTAACTGAATCAAATCCTGTCAGTGACATATGGTTTAATATAGAACAACTCCAAGTTAAGATAATTGGCTGATATTCACACTGTTTGATATGGATGCATTTATTAAAGAACCAGTGAAACAAAACCCCACCACCATGAATAACAAACAACAAGTCAGCTCACAGGGAGACGTTGTACCGCCTCCCTTCATTCAGCTGACATCGGATTTTTCTGTAAATGTAATTTTGTGGAAAGCCATCTGGCCCAATGACCTGCCCTGGAGAAAAAAGAAGAAGATATGTCTTGTTCCTGTTTACTGCTTTTGCATTAAAACTATTTTAACTTAATTTACAGAAATGAAACTGTTCATTGTGTCAGGCACGTCTGCTGCCATTAACTGTGCTGTGTTGAATCAATGGAGGGTGAACATGCAAAAATGCGTCATTGTTCATAGGATGGCTCCTTTAACAGAATGACTAAGTTCATATTTGTGTGATATGGATGTCATGGAATTTAAGATTCCATATTTTAAATGACTCTTTCTAACACACACACACAAATGTCTCCTATCCATCTAAAGTAGTTTTTAAAACAAGCTCAAACTCACCATGAACACACTCAGTGTGGTCTTGCTTGGCTTAACAACAGATGCTACAGTGTTGTCCAGCAACTTCCCAAAAATGTTGTCCCTTTATGTTAAAGTTCACAGTCCAGCAGCTAAACGGTGTCTTTTCTTCACCGCAGCATCCACTCCAGCAGATGTTGTTTTCGACATCGAGGAGAGATAAATACTTGGCTGAGCTACCTCAAGGCTTTTTTTCACAGCTTTGTGACGTTGAGGTTAAAATGTCACAAAAAGCCTATCAAAACTAACAGGCCAAATTACAATTAACCAACAATTAACTAACAAATAAGTGACAACTCTAGTTAAAGCAGCACACATTAAATACTGTCATTTCAAATTAAAGAGAGAACAATGGTTGAGTTGTCATAGCGTGACTCACTGAAGGAACAGTTTCTTGGGTAATACACTTATGTTTCTATCTTGGAGTCAGATGAGTATATCAATACCACTCTCTAGTCTGACACTTATAGTTTCGGTGAAACGAAAGCAAGAGCGTTTTAAGCTGCAGTCATGTGACATTGCTCTGCTAGAGCGGTTTTATATGACGGGCGGGGCTATTAAACATTATCTCTTTGGGTCACGCATGCTAAAGCTGTTTCATTGGGGGGATTATCAAGCAGACTATTTATTTGCTTTGCTTTTTGAGCTTTGGACAGAGTCAGGCTAGTTGTTTCCTCTCTTTGTGCTAAGCTAAGCTAGCATGTCGCTGACTGTAGCTTTAAAGCCCGTTAAATGGACAGACATGAGAGTGGTGTCATTATTGTCATGTAATTCAAAGCCGAATGTTAATAAGCATATTTCCAAAAATGTCAATCTATCGCTATAACAGAAACACTGTTCTCACTCATTGTTTATTCCAGTCTTTCATTGAGAAGCACTGACAACTCAACACTTCCTGCACAATGGTGTTTTAGTGCTGTGAAACATACATTGTACTGAATTTATCAAGATAACAGGTGAACATGGATGAATAACAGCAAAACGCATCAGCAGCGAATACAAGAAAAGTACATAAGAAAACAAAGGTTTCTTACTAAAATATGATCAAATATATATATATATATAAAGAAAATCCTGTTTGGAAAATAAAGTGAAAAATGTTTTTTGTCTGCAGTTAAGGTAAATATAGCTATTGGAGAAGTTACAGCATTTTACAGTGTCATGACTGTATTTTGTACTGTACTGAGATCTTACATCTTTACATAAACTAATGCTTTGTACAATGCAGTCGACCCAGTTACAGTACAAAGACACACGCTGAGATCTGTGAGGAATGCTGTCTTTTCTCTTCTACTTTGCTCCTCTGGTCCACTCCACAAATGCCCCAGTCATTAAGGGAAGATCAACAATAAAGACAGGAAATACCAATCCATAAAAGGTCCAGAAATAAATCCTCCATGTGCCATGTTGTACATGGAGGGTCAGCTTGAAAACTATTGGCTGACCAATCAACTCGGTTTTTGAAGCTCAAGGTCATCACTAACTTCCATCTGGACAGTTTCCTGAAACAACAACACCGACACAGAGATTAGGGACACAAGAAAGACTGAATGACAAACTTTGACATACGTTATGGCTCCTGTTGTCAATGAAGGAGTTAGTGGACAAATGTTTTTCTTGAAAGTTATAACTTGGGGCTTAGTTTTTTTCACTTGACAGTAGGGGCCAGTGGCACTTGTGCTAATGTACACTGCAGATTTGGTTTGGATATAAAATGTAGTATGGTCCTAAAGTATAAATATAACTGAGACATGTTACTGTTAAGTAAGCCTTTCAAAAATATAATTAAAATGTTTAATTTAATTTAATTTATTTGAAGCACAATAATTACACCTCCCTCTGTTTCCACCCCGTTTTAAGTTGTAGCATACCTGCTAAAATATGTGGTAATAAAGAATAATGTTTGTTTTTATTCCAGCCCACTCCCACCAATTGTTTTATGCATGACCCAACAATATATAAGTAATTTGTGTGCAATATGAATGCCTTTCTTACTTTTTGCTTGTCATTTGCACGCCATGTAGTCTGCACTGATTGCAATATAAACAAATCTGCATAACTATGATACGCTCTCAACAAGTAACGTTGTATATAATGTAAGAGAGGCTGCTTCGTGGACGGGCAAGAACGGGGTTAGCAACAATGTTTTTCCTTAACCTAAGTGGTTTTGTTGCTTAACCCTAACTGTGGTTGTTGTCGTGTCATTTATAAGCCTTTCCATGAGTTTGGGTTGCTTATTCAGAAATCAATGAATCACATGAATATTGTTTGCACAATACCTGAATGCTCGGCATTTTCCCATTTTGTGTGTGATTTCTGGGTGGCAGAACAGGCATGCACTTTTCCTTGGATGCAGCCTCACTGCCTCCCATCTGGCTTGAGCTGGAAACATAATTTGGTTTGTGGAGGCAGAGCACCTTCTGGAAGCTCTGCTTGAAGTTTTCAGAGAGGAAGACGTAGAGGACTGGGTTGGCGCAGGAGTTGACGTAGGTGAGGATGACCAGGAAGAAGTAGACTGCAGCGTTGGTATTGTTTTCGGGGATGATATGAACTAGGTTGACAATGTTGGTCGTGAAGAAGGGCAGCCAACAAAGTACAAACACCAACACAATGATCACCACCATGCGCGTCACCTTGCGCTCCGACTTGCGCCGCTTAGTCCGGCCTGCACGCACACTTGCTGACCTCACCTGAAATGGAGATGGTCATTTGAAAAGGTTTTATGAGATTTTAACAGTAGAAACTTGAAAACATTGATTTAGCCAGAGGCCAAATGTATTGTTGCATTACCTTGATGACGATGAGCAGGTAGCAGAGGCAGATGATAACCAGAGGACCAAAGAAGCCCAATATGGATGTGTAGAGGATGAAGACGATGGACCCCAAATCATGCGGCTCTGGCCAGGTTATGTTGCAGGCATTGAACTCCTCCTGTACATGTGAGTAGATTGTGACCGGCAGCACAATCAGAAAGGACACAACCCATACCACGCCATTGAAAATCTTGGCAACCTGCGGCTTCCTCCATTTGGCACTGCGAACAGGGTGAACCACGGCCAGGTAGCGATCGATGCTCATCACCGTGAGGCAAAAGGTGGAGGCGAACTGGCTCATGGCATCAGCAGTCATGTACACCTTGCAGAGGAAATTCCCATACGGCCAGTAGGAAAGCACACTATTGGTGCCTAGAAAGGGAATTCCCAGGATGTAGAGTTCATCCGCCAAGGCCAAATTGAGGATGTACAGGTTGGTTACAGTCTTCATCTTGGTGTAGCGAATCACCACATAGATGACCAGCGTGTTACCCAGAAGACCCACAATGAAGACGATGATGTAGACGACTGCGGTGACAACACTGAAGGGCATCAGCGTGTCCGAGTTATTGTTGTGGGTGGAGTTGGGGTCGGGCTGGGGGTTAGACGAGCTGACATTCTCTGATATCAACGCCCAATTGGAGTAGCCATCCATGTTGAAGGAGGGAGTGCCGGTGTTTGGTGTCTGTTTGGATAGGAAATACCTCATGAGAAACAAAACAGACACAAATGTACAATCGTATGGGGTACTGAAAAAAAAAGAGAAGCATACCAGTAGTTCAGTGGGTGTTTTTACAGCTTGTGAACTTCTGCTTTAGAGAATTTGTGTTACCGCTACCTTTTTGCACCAATACTTGGGCCGGAGGCGTTCTGGGCCAGATGCCCATATTTACCAGGAGACAAGATAAACTTTCCACTAAGTTGTCTGGGCCGGTGGCCAACTTGCCAGTTCTCCTAATGGGAATTTGCACTTTAGAAGAAGATGGCATTAGTTAAGCACGTTTCAATACTGCAGTTATATTAGAAGTCCATAATGCGGTAGAAGATGTGCCTTCAGCCAAGTGGCATGTAGCCCACAACCTTGAAGAGCTCAAGCTTTTTCCTCAAAGTGGTGTTCGTTGCACTCTGTGAAAAGTTTTCAGATTCATTTGTTAACATTTTTATATAAAAATTGTTGGCTGTTTTTTTTCGTGTGTATTTTTTGTACAAAAGGCTCCATTGTATAAAACCAAAAATATTTATATTTTTAAATCTATAATAGTTCATAGATTGTTCATTGTTATCCAAGCCTACAGAATTTGGACACACAGCTTTCTGACGACAGGTTTTGGTCCCTAAATTTTGCTTTATAAAAGGCTAAATCTTCTGATCCTGATAATTTTAGACCTATTTCTGAGCTCCCATTGTTAGCTAAGGTTTAGAAAAGGTTTTTATTCAAACAGATGTTTTTTTTAACTGCTCTTCTTGAGGTCCTTAAATGACTTATTGCTGTCAGCTGATGCTGGCCATAACTCAACTCTTGTTTTCTTGGATTTAAACTCAGGATTAGATGCCATTTATCATGATATCTTGAGATCTTGGTGGGTATCAGTGGCTCTGCTCTTCAAAAAGCTCAATGCTGTTAAGAAAGATATTGTTCATAGGTCAAGATCAAGGTCTTGCTTCTCGGTCCAATTCAATAACTCAGCTTAAAGATGCATGTTAAATCAATGATTAAATCCTGCTTTCATCATCTCAGAAACATTTCAAGGATTAGACCATTTCTTTGTCCCAAAAATCTGGAAACCGTTATCTACGCCTTCATAACTAGTCGATTAGACCTTTCTAACTTGCTCTCTATCATCAGATAAAAATCCCTCCGTCGCCTCCAGCTCATCCAAGACTCTGCTGCTAAGATTTTGACCCTGACAAGGAAACATAAACCCATCTCACCAATCCTGGCTTCCTTACACTGGCTACTTGTTGCTTTTAAAATAACTTTTAAGATAGTATTGAATACCCTGAAAGTTCTCTCTCAGTTCTCATATTTCCCTTTGTCTCTTCACACACTCAAGAGCCTCTGATGATTCATCCATGATGGCGATAGAGTCTTTGCTGTCCTAATTTGTGAAATGACTTGAGGAGATCAGGGCTGCAAACTCTGTCTCATCTTTTAAATCACTTTTGCAAACCAAAACCAAATGTGATTTTTTTCCGTTTGTTTCATTTTACTCTATTTGTCTTATTGTCTTTCTGTTTTAAATCTTTTTTTTTTTAAAGTGATTTGAACGGTGCTATCAATAAATTGTATTATTATTATTGCAAAAATAATAGGCTACATCAAATGATTCTATGGGACACATGAGGAATATATTATATATAATAATATATTATTAGTATATTCTACATTCTATATTCTATTAGTATATTATCTATCAAACAAGAGTGCCACAGTGATAAATATATATTAATAACATTGAAGTGGATTTTGGGGCCAAACATATTCACCATGAAATTTGTCAAATAGTGAACTAGTTTTCTAAAATCCTATAGTGAAAACCTTGTAAAAACTGTAATTGTCGTGGACGGAAGTCCTGCATTTCAAATATAGGTAAAAATGCAAAAGTATAATATAACTGTATATATAAAAGTATAATATAACTGTTCTACTGGATCATAATTAAAGATGCATTAATATTTACATCACTTTAATTTTTTAGCCGGTTATGGAGCTAATATGAATTACTTCATATCGGTGCAGGGTAGGTTAATCTATAAAAATATATCATCATTTATTTGTTGATATATTTTGTATCGTCTGCAAAGTAACGAGTAGCACCAACTCTGAAATGTAGTGGAGTAGAAGTATAATTAAACTATACCCAAGTATAGTACAAGTACCTCAAAAGTTTACTTTTAACTGAAGTAGAGTACTTAAGTAAATCCACTTAGCTACATTCCTTAGTTGATTAATGCAGCTGAATGTTCTGATTTTATGTCAACTGTAAGAATGAATTGTCTACTGATTAAATAGACAATTTCTTTGTTGTCCTTATCTGCATTCTGCGAGTCAATCTAAACTAAAATAGCCTTAAAATAAAGATATAACAAGAACACCAAATTGAACCCTGTGTAATTTGTTGTATGTGGTCTCAAGGTTGTGAAGGTATCTTTAATATATATGAATGTACAATGCATTAACACATAGTCTGAAATGGCCAACTGGCTCCCTATAATAATTCATTTCATAATGTCTTTGTGAAACTGCACCTATATGTCCTTACCTGGTGCCTTCCGGGTGACCTAAAATAATAATTGCCCTCTAGTTGTCAGACGTTGCAACCCGAGGCTGTGAAAATGTGTTGCACAAATAAATGGTGTGACGTAAAGATGCACTGAACCGCGCTTCAAAAAACACGGGAGTGACGCGCAGCCCGCAGCCAGTTGTTGAGAAAACAAACACACTTGAAGCCCCTGTCCCTTTTAGGCTGCACGCAGCGGGACATTATTGTCCACCAAACTATAACAGGTGTAGCCCCCAAGTAACGAGATGCTCGGCTTTTAAAATCAGAGTTTTTTAAATGAGCCTCATCATCACAGTTTTCCAAACACACGTAATACAGCTAGGAAAACAATACAATTTAAATTGCGAATTTAAATTCATTTAATTTCATAAACCCTTTGTTTTCTGTTCAATGCCGTGATAGATATAGATGGGATTCAACTGACCTGCGTGCTCCCTCTCCACTATCGGACGGCGTGATGCTGCTCGTCTCCTGCGGTATTCACAAGCTTTGCTCTGAGGTCAAAATCAACTCTCTCGCTCTTCTTCCCCCTGGCCGCTTGAAAGAGAAACCACCTCACACTTGACTTTTCATCTTGAGGCATTTTCTTGGTGTCAGCACGCCCAGACGTCCATTCACAGAGGCGCAAAAAGCAACATCTTGCAGGACTTTCCTCGCAGCTTGAGTTTGACTGTAATCCTGCATGCACACGAAGAAGCGCGTCCCTCCTCCTCCGAGCTGTCTCTAACAGATTCATTGAAGCACTGCCAGTATTTATGTGGAAAACATCCCCCCGCCTTTGGATCCAAAAGTCCCACCCATGGGTGTAATCACCCCACAGCACAACACCTATGTGCAAAAATGCACATAGCCCCCTTTTGCTTTTCTTTGTGTATTAAGCTTCTAGCGAATCATAAATACTAACTTTTCCCCCCACTATGTGCGAGAGAGGAATGCAAATAATGGAAAAAGGAAAATAGGACATTGATGACGTATTCTTTATTGGCCCTGTTTGACTGGTCCTAACCAGATCAAATGGGTAGACATATGATAATTGTGAGTGTAAATAACAAACACATCCACACAGCTGTGTATAGGAGTTTGTTCTGCAGGGACAGTGGTGTGTGTAGTGGCACTTCCAGGATAATGATATGCCTCATTTATATACTTTTTCTCCATTGCAGGAAACACCAGCTCTCATTTTCAAGGTTAACGACAACGTCAACAAAAACTCTTTTGACGATGCACACCACATTTTCCGATGAACCTGTTCGTCCAGATTGTAAAACGGTTCATTTCTGTAACTGTAGAGGTCAACAGAAGCTGTTGGCATTACAGAAGAAGCAGCAAACGTCAACGTGTTAAACCAGACTATAGTACAGTAACTAAGCAGAAGAGAGCTAAGGAATTACACTGATCTCCTAGTGTCACAGTGTGACATTATTCCCTTTTTCCTGGCCGGCCATCTCTTCAGCCACAGGCCTCTCCAACGTCATACTTCACCTCTCCACCAGATGCCCTCAGACTTTTCTCCTTTCATTGCAGATCCCGCCACTTCCATCTGCCCTGCAATGACCTCATTGCCCTCACCTGAGCTTCTCTTGCCATCTCCCCACCTGCACCTGCAGCTCATTTTGTCATCAGCCCCTATGTATAAACACACACTGGCCCAGATCCATTACTCCGCCAGGTTGTCGAGTTTTCGAACCGTCTGTTTGCCCGTTCAGCTTCTTTTGGATCTCATTGCCGATCCCTCATGTATTTTGGATTTTCTTGCCTGCTCCTTGTTGGATTTGTTGGCCTGTTGTGGACTATATCTCTCTGGTTCTGACCCCTGCCTGCCTCGTTGACCTTTAAGCCTTTGCAGCGTATATTTTGGTTAATAAAGCACTGAAGTGCACTACAGCTTTGCCTATAATCCGGCTGCCCCAGTTAATTTAAGGGGAGCTACATCCACCAAGTTCAGACATCAAAGTCTCTTCACAGGAAAAAGTTGCGTGAAGACGTTTATGCTCCAGAGAGAGAGGAGCTTACCAGACCTCCGTAGCCTGTTCATCTCTGCAGGAGGCTAGCAGCTCGAGGCTACATTAGCTGCAATTAGCGTAACACACCTGAACCGCTGACTGAAAACTGTGGGTGGTTGAGTTGCATTGTGGGTAATGTTAGCACCAGGTTTGGACAACAAAGAATAATTTGTGGAATAAGAAAGACTGGTTCAATTGCATCAATTCTAATACAAAAAAATAGGAATTATTTTATAAACAGCTATAGCTTCAACTGGTGCAGTCATATTATCTTATTTAGTTCACTCTCATTCATATGTATGGGGAGGATGCCGTATTAGAAATACAGCATTAAAAGTATTATACTATATATTTTACGATTAAACTTTAATGATGCACAGAATAAACTGCAGACTACATTTCTGATAAACCATGGACCTGCCACAGATGGTACACTTTTCTTCCCTTTTCAAAATGCCAGAAGCAGCAGCTCATGCTATTTCTTTGTGTCCCCAAGTTGCCCTTAAATCGTCTTGAATTGCTTATTCCATATTCTGTTCGTGTGTTTACATTATTACATTTGCTGCAGTGATCTAATTTCCTTGCTTAAATTGGTTTTATCTGGAGAAAAAAAAAAAACTAACATGTTCGCTGCGCGAGTAGCAGAAACCCAGTTCATAAATACAGAGCGCACCTGCAATCACGACAATGCAGAACCAAAAGGATTTTTGTTTGTTTTAAAAGATCAAAGTAAACGTAAAACTATCGTTCTGCATATTACTTCTCTTCCTGTGAGACCTGTATTACAGACAAGTGGAGAATGTATTATGAATTTTCAGTACTTGTTTCATACTTATACTTACTTTGCCTTGATTTGGCATGATGTGCATTATTGTTTTAATTTCACTTCTGGCCTGTGTCTGCCAGATGTTAAAACATCTCTAAGAGAATCAGACTGCTGTTGAACTGTACAGAATTACATTAAAAATACAAGCTGACTTGTATTTTTTCTGAACTGTCCTGTTCTTTCTCCTGGCTCTTTTTCTTCTCTTGCTCAGATGAGTCATTCTGGCTTCAAGCCGTTTGCTTGCACCTCTTGCCTTTCTATATCAAGCTTCTTGTCTGTTGGCGTGTGTGTGTGTGTGTGTGTGTGTGTGTGTGTGTGTGTGTGTGTGTGTGTGTGTGTGTGTGTGTGTGTGTGTGTGGGCGGGGGTCAAGGGTTGATGGTTGATTGGAGGAGAAAGACATGAATGAGATTATGTCCCGAATGGCGACTCTGTGGCTGACGCTGTGTTTCTGTCAGAAGACAAACTAGTCTTCAAAGTAATCAATATATGAATCAATCGGTCTCTGTGCTGCTTGTATATTGTGTGGCACAGCATCCACAGACAATATTTAAAGTAATAACCGTTTAATGCAGTTTTAATTACATTTTGTAATGTAGGTCCTGGGCTGTCTGAGATCAGCTGTGGTCATGGGGCTATCCAACAAGGCTACTTATTTCCTTAATTGTCAAATAAATTGATAAAGAAATTATAAGTTGGGGAGGTTTGCTTTTGCATGCAGTTATTGTAGCTGTTCATCTGCAAACAGACTCCAGATGGAGCTGTTGACAGCCATGGACTTGTCAAGCAGGAAGCATCAAATATGGACATATTGTCTCTTGATGGAAAAAAAACGCCCTATCGCTCAAATATGTATGCTAAAGAATACAACAAAAGGAAACCAAATCACACGCTATAACACCACTGTATCTCTGATTTATTACTTTGAGATGTGATGCTTTAGAGAAACATACACTCCTCACCTTTATATGAGCGAAGCTGTCTCAAGCTCATGACCTGCAGGGAAATGTATATGGTTTTGTATAAAATTATTGTTTCTTTCATTGACTGCACTGAAGGTAAACACTAAACTGATGCTAGTTTACTATACAAATATACCCAAATTTCCAGGTATATTACTGGTGCGTCACTATGAAAGCAAAGCAATACTGCTGTGTTCACCTCTGAGTTTATTAAAGTAAATGAAATCCATAAAATGTTAAAGTACATTGAGTTGATGGAGAAGTTTGAAGTACGAGCTTAAAACCTGAAGACAATTAAACATTATCCAGGAAACGTTTCCCCTAATTAGGAGACAAAATGTCAAAGCCATATTTTTAGAGGCTATAAAAAGCCACAGTTTGAAGGCCTTTGAGTGTATATGCATGTTTCTTGTTTCATTATGCTAATATATTGCAGTACCATATATTCCTGTTAAGCCTCCTTGTACTTCCCCCTGAGGGACAAATCACAGTTAATTAGGAAAGACCGAAAGGCTATATTTAATTTCTAAAGTAAACCGCTTTTTGGCAACATTAGGCTTTTACGGAAGTGACAATGTCAGCCGGCATTTAATGTAACCCGTGTCTGCGGAAAAGGAGGATCTCCCCAAGGTGGAAGCTCAACATAATCACTCCTGTTGTTAGGTGTGTCTGTGTGTGTGTGTGTGTGTGTGTGTGTGTGTGTGTGTGTGTGTGTGTGTGTGTGTGTGTGTGTGTGTGTGTGTGTGTGTGTTTTAGGGAAACATTTTATAGACATTTTATACACAAACTCGCATTCACAGTACGGAAATTAAAACATGACTGAATCTTATACGTATTATCATGGTTATATTTAGTATATATGTTTTTAAATATAAGACACATTTCAACATTTTAACAGGGTGTCTGTGATGATGAAAGAAAAAGTTGTCCCTTTTTAGCATGAACACTTTATAAAGCGGCGAGTATCTTTACAGTCATCATCCAAAATCTCTGAGCTTATTAGCATATTTTTGGAAAAGACGAATCTTTCTAAAAGGTACTGCTTTCCGCACACACACACACACACACACACACACACACACACACACACACACACACACACACACACACACACACACACACACACACACACACACACACACACACACATTCATATTATTAAATCCACCAGCTGGGCCATAACTGGGTTATCTTGATTTGATTATTGATTTGTTTGACATGGGCCTGGACTCAATTATGGCATCAGATTGATGTGGGTTGAAAATCCTTTTCTCAAGCCTCTGCACTGCTTGCACAGTAAACACGGATAGCCGTTAGCTGCCGGCTTAGCCGTCACCGCGTTGAGAGCCGTGTGGAGGCAATAGATGTGCTCTGAAATTCGTATGGAGCAACTTTTTTAGGTTGTTTTAATTATGGTTTTAGATGTGAATTTGTAGGTTATAAAGAATGCTGTTGTTTATTGAATAATGATGGCAAATACATGTTTACTATAAAGAGTGAACAGAAAAGTCAAATATACCACATTCATTCACTTTATGGAGAAACAGACTTTCCACATGCCTCCTCCATTATTGTTTATGTTTATGTGGACAATGATGTCAAAAGGCTGCTCAGATGTCAGGCCCATGTGTTATTAAACAGTGGATTGCTCACATACAGTACTGTAAGCGTATACAACTTAATTTAGTATACTGTATATACAGTGATTTCAGTATAATGCAAAGGTCCTGTTTTCAGCTTGCAGTAAATACACATTTGGAAAGCTGTAAAGACCTTTATACCTCAGTCTTCAAGTAATGCATATGGGTGATAATTCTCAGTCACAGCCAACTTTAACAAAAATTGATTGCATTTGTGATACATTTTGGCACTGTGTTCTGGTTTTAAGAAACCTACATTGATTAGCCTGATGGGGTGCTTCGACTGAAGGTCTAAGTGTGTAACTTTAAAAGACCATAAGTATTTCCGCCACAAGCCAAATTTATCTGGAATCTGATGGGAGCTGCATGATTGTCTCAAAGGGCAAACATTTTCTTCCGAAACCTGAGGTGACTTGAATGAATGAATGGATTTCAGGCTATTTGGCGAATATGCAGCATTGATTAAAAACCTGACGTAAAGCAATGTATTATGTCTGTTAGAACATTGGTGGACAAAAACTGAGGAAGGTTCGTTGCCTTTATTTTATTGGCAATGTGCTTGAGATAGATTGAATTATCCTGGATCCCAGCTTTCCTTGGTTTTAACTCCATGAGCACATTGCATTATAAACCAAAGAGGCAGTGTATTTGTCAAAAATAAGAATTGAGTTTAATCATGATTAGTTTATTTGAATATATTGACCTGGATTTGGCTTAAAATATACAATACATAAAGGGCAGCATTTTACTTTAGGTCCCCCCTTTTAGCATTAACAATATGTACACATTTAATAGATAGTTTAACAGACTGCAATGTAGTTGTACGCCTATATAAGTGCATTAATGTATTTGTCAACCACTATAACCTCATGTAGAATCTTGTAAATATGAATATAATGAATGACAATTTAGTAAAACCCAGTTGTAATAATATTAAATATGATTTTAGAGGAGAAGTTGCTCACGTACTGTACATTAAAAACACTTTGAAAATGCCCTTATAACTGCGTACAACTACATTATAGTGTGTTATTAAATGTTTAATAACATACTGCTGCTAAGTGCTAAATGGGGGATTTAATATATCATTCTATGTTCTTGCGGGACTGCTTTACAGTACCATTACTTAACACAATTAAGATACAATTAGATAATCCTTTTATTCGTCTCACAGCAGGTACATTTGCAATGTTATTGCATGCTATTACCACTTATACGTATACCTTTTTAAACAAAGGAAGCTTTTAATCAAGCAAGTATAGCCAACATTTCAATAATTGATTTTAAAAGCTTTTAGAAAATGAACCGTAGCATCACAGTCCTAATAAATCCATATCTTTAAACTGAACAGTCTAAAGCTCACTGTCAGTAGGTGCTTCAACTTAAAAATAATGACCTTATTGCTGCGTGTCACAATTATGAGCATGCCTATTGGCCCAAAGCTAACATAATGGACACAATAGGCTTAATTTATTGGTGCAAATGGTCCCCATCTGTGAATTGCATTTTTTTAATGATACAGCACAATTAAATAATGTGTAGCTATTATTTAGCGGGCAGAGCGCCACAGACCCCACTTAAGAATTACCGGTCTAGTGCATTTCTTTCCCTTCCTCAATCCAACTCAAAGCCGACTGCTGTCTGCACTTTGCCAACATGTCTGACAGATATAGACTGTTGACCTAAACGTGCACTGTCTTTCTGACAGACCGACATGAGAAGAAAAGCTAAATGTCCACGCTTCAGTTGCTCCTTTTGACTTGAGTTCACTCACACAGATTGGTGTGCCGAGGAGCACAATAGCTGCAGGATTACAAGTGAGATTCAGGTGACGTCCCTTTGAGTTTCCAATTGGTTAAAAAAAAGGAAATAATGAATTGACGTCATGCTTTTTCTCCATTTCCGTCCCTGCCTGCCACATCACCGAGGAAGAAAAGGAGCGAAATAAGAAAATAAGAAAGTTAACACCTCGCCACAAATCCAGCTCCATATGCTGCAGCTGCCTGTTGATTAAAGGATTTTCTTTTTAACTTTTCCCACACATGCTTCCAAAGTCTGGAAATCTCTCGCTGTCTCAGCCGCTAGCTCATCAATTCTTCTGTCCTTGTGTTTCTCTCTCTGGTTTCTCCTCTCCTCTCCTCTTCCCATCTCATCGTTCATCTGCTGCTCTGTTTGCCTGTCAGTGTTCATACTTCCACATTGATCAGTTCTGTATCTGTAGGCAATTACTTTATCGCAAAAAAAAAACACAGGAGAGTGTGTTTTATGCCTTATGGATTAAATACATTTCAGCAAATATACTTGTTTGTTTTCTTGTCGAGATTCAGGAGAAAAAAATCAATACCACTCTTGTGTCCTCATGATAAACACACAGCTGGCACACACTGCCGGTTAGCTTAGTTAAGCTTAAAGACTGGAAACGAGGGGAAACAGCTCGCCTGGCTCTGTCAGGAGGGAACAGGATCAGAGTATCTCTTGGCCAGGTGCAGTAACTTCCTGACTTATTTACCGCACATATATAAAAGTGTGGTATCTAATTAAATATGCATATTACCAAAATGTCAAACTATAAGTGTAGACACACATGATTTGAATATGACACTGTAATAAACTGAAGCCTGAGCTCAGTATTATTACCTCCACTGTTTGAATACTCTTTGTGTATCAGGATCCAAAGTTCTGCCAGGCTGTGTTTTATTTTTTATGACAGTGATACTACAGTTTTAATCATTAACTAACTCTACTTCTTCTTTAATATTGTACTGAGCTATCAACATTTCATTATTGTATTCACTCATCAACACTTGGTAAAGTGTATATATTGTATTCAGCAACCTTTAAAATTAATCTCTTCAAAGAAAACACTAAAAGTTTACACAATGGCCTTTTCAAAACCTTTCTGCTATAATTCACTATAATTCAAACCCATGACTCACATTGTTCTCAGTGCATGTTAGTTTTGATGAGCAGCAGCTCACTGCCTACTAACACAGAACACAAGATATATAGAGTAGGCCGTGTCCAGGGTGTAAACAATAACGTTGAGGATCACCATGAAGGTGACCACCACCAGTTTATCCCAGTGACAGAGGGTGCCACAGTTACTGGGTCTCTTATTATTGCGGAAACTATACAGTGGCCAGATCACCATCGCTGTCATATACATCACTGCTGCCAAAATGTTATAGACGATCACAAGCTTGTCAAAGGGGAATGGTAAGAAAGAGGTCAGCCGTCCAGTGGAGATCAGGATTATGAAAATGGCGAAGATGAAGCACAGACAGTACACGGCCACGCACCACTGCAGTTCTGGGGAGCCGGCAAACTGGCTGTTGTCCAGGGACGTGAAGATGAGACAGGCGAGGAACGCCTCCAGCATCTTCATGATGCCGGGCAGCGAGGAGAGGAACCCGCTGTTCTGCCCGCTTGGACGAAGGCGAGTTAAAGCCACCTCGCCTGCGTAAATCCCAAAGCAAACCCAGGACACCACGGAGGCACCGATCTGGCGGTGGCAAATCTTGCAGGAGAAAAAGACGGGGTATATTATGGAGGCAGAGAGGCACATGAGGCTCGCCAGCATGGCGAAGGCCGTGGTGAAGTCCTCCCAGGCAAAAGGTAACTTGCTATTAACAGTTGTGAACTCCAGGATGAGAATGACAAGGGTGAAGAAGAAGCAGAAGCACCAGGTGAACATGCACCATGCCCAGTAGGGAGATGAGACGTAGCCCACTGTTGCAACCAAGCTAAAAGACATACAGGTGAGGAGGGCCGCCATTATCCGTGTGATGCCCACAGGCTGGGTGAGCGCACGCAAGTCCACACCACTCATGGCTGGACAGGATGAGTCCGTTTGACGTATACAAAAAAAAAGTTGCTCCCAAAGTCAGTTGATTCTACTCAGCAAGGCCGTGTTTTCCAAACCAGATCGTATTAAAGAAATCCATGTAGAGCCTCGAGCGGGTGTGGTGTTTCAAACTGAAACTCAAAGAGTGGTTGTGTGTATTCAAACAGAGCATCCCAGGCTTATCTGCACAGTTTATGGTTCTGTTTCACTCCGTGGATTGGATGCTGGTTGAGTGTTATCATATCGATCTCAAGACACACACGCTGGACTCTGGTCCTCCCTGCATGCCTGGCTCTCCAGCAGCACGACGAGGCGTGCAGGTCACAGCCTACGGACGACCTCTGTCTCTCGTTTTTTTATGGATTTCTAAAAAAAAGAAAAAAATCATCTCTTTAATAGAGACTATAATAAAAAAAGAAGAAAATCTACCTTCACACCAAATGGACAAGAAACTACACAATTATGTTTTAGTGTATTTACTAAATATTGTGATTCTTTACATCAGTGTGAACCAAAAGCAAAACACATGTCCAATAAAAACTTGCTTTTTATTCATTGCACAAAAGAGGGATTAAAAAAATTTTTTTGAAAAAGAAATCCCCTGCAGTATACGACAACAGAAGCATTTAATAGATTGTATTATACTATCTCCTTTTCTCCCCTTGAGAACTCATTTGTGTTTACAATATCATGATAATAGCTACTCTCGATCATTTGGGCCTTTTAGAAAACAGCAATGCTTTGGACTGGTCAAAGATTAGGTAAGTAGCCTCCTACGTTATCACTAAGATCAGCAAACAACCCCGACCAATTACTCACTTCCTTTTGTTACGCTGTTAGAAAGACGAACATGTGAACCGCCTCTCCTCTTTTTCCTTTCCCTTATTGAACACGGCAACACAGAGGAGTTTTCCACAGTAAGAGGTTTGTTTAGAGCAGAATAGCGGGAGGGGAGTTGTGGGATTGCGACCTATAGCTGCTGAGTGTTTCAGGGTATGCACTTTGTGACACACCTTTGCAAACATGCTTTGAGAAGTGTAGGAGAGGTCCCTCTGTAAGTGTTTAACCATTAAACTGAGTAATCAATTGCTCATTTATGAGTCATTCATTCATGATTATAATGTACTACTAGAGTGCTGAAACAACTGAATAACAGTGAAACCCATGGTGATGTAAGCATGTAACTGTTTTATTACATTTCATTCATATTTCAACAGGCATATGCACTCAACTACAACTGGGATGGCTGTGGTTGTATCAATTCTGTCTCAAAATTAGATATCAGATGAGAATCTGGCGGGAAAAAATCAAGATGTTGAGATTACATCTTCCCGTCGATAATAATTGTACACAGTTTCATGTTCTCAGAGAATGCATCATTTTAACGATAAAAATCCACAACCGTGAAATAAAACATGTTTCACAAAAGTTGTACAAGAGATGCGTAACTACACACCATATTTCTGCTCTCATGTTCATTCAACAGCTGAAATATGACACATATTTGCAACCTAAGTTCTGCTGATGAAAAACACCAGCCTAAAAGA
This sequence comes from Taurulus bubalis, assembly GCF_910589615.1. Classification (NCBI taxonomy): domain Eukaryota; kingdom Metazoa; phylum Chordata; class Actinopteri; order Perciformes; family Cottidae; genus Taurulus; species Taurulus bubalis. Next base: position 15,717,231 of record NC_136605.1, read on the forward strand.
GTAAACAGTATCAGCGATGTAAGCAGCAAGGTTAAAACAGGTCATGAACATGATAACCACTAAATTATCCCAGAGACACCCTTTCGGGCAGGAATTCGGTCTGGGGTTGTCCCTGAAGCTGTACAACGGCCAGATGACCACAGCGGTGATGTACATCAACACTGCCAACACGTTGCAAACCGTCAAGACTTTGTCAAACGGTGCGGGGAACAGAGTCAGCAGGCGGCCGATGGTAAAAATGATGACGAGCAGGGCGAAAATGAAGCAAATGGAGTACACAGCAACGCACCACTGGAGCCCTGGAAACCTGGAGAACTGGTTGTAGTCCAAGCAGATGAAGATGATGCAGGCCACGAAGGCCTCAAGAACCTTGAGGAGGCCGGGCACTGTGGACAGAAATCCACTTATCTCACCGGGTTTAGCCCGGGTCAGCCCGACCTCAATGGCGTACAGAATAAACGCCAGACAGGAAGTAACGGTGGCACCAATCTGTCTGCCGCAGCCAGAAGGGCAAGTGAAGAAGACGGGATATATGATGGATGCTGCCAGCACCTGCATGAGAGAAAAGTAAAAAGATATGGTGTGAAATGAGTCATTCTATAAATTATTCTCTGGCAGTTAATTTGTGGGATTAGGAGTACAACTGTGAACCATATTGTACAAATCCTTTAGCACTAGTTAATAGCAAACACTCATGTATAATTGCATAATATATAATGTGATTTTCATCAAGTGTTTATGGTGGAAAACCCAACTTCTCTTTTATTATCTTCATCTCGGCCACGAGATTAATGCTAAGGCAAGAAACACAGTTATTATTATGTCTTTTCATTGGTCATCGGCTCGACGTTTGCACACTTATTGTTGAAAAAATAGACCTGAAGCCTAAATATATGCTCCAAGCGGCGGTTACGCCCATGAGACGGAGCACAGCGCGGGTGCAAACATCTGCATGGATTAAAATGAGAGTCTATCTGTCGTGTAGAGAAGTGAGAGTAAAACACACGTGATACACTTGCTGTCTAACTGAAGGTTGTGTTCACACTATCAAACATGTTAAACTGTGGTTGTTGCAGACACATCCGGGGAAATGTCCCCTCTACTGTGAGCACCATTGTAGTTGCTCTGTTTACTCTGTACAGAAAACACCCAATGTTTTCAATGTTAACAATGCAGACCTGGAACCAGTGTTTGATTTTCGACAACATTTCATTTTGTGTTGATGTGGATTTGTCGGCTTAGGTTTACATTATAGGTTAGGAATAAAAAGAAATTGTGTGTTGTGGTCACTCAAAGTTAACAAAGTGTATTCATTTGAAATATGTGCTCATTTAATTTGTTTAAAATGTATTTTCTTCTGTAAAAAAAAAAGTACTTTATTGTTCCCAATGACAGTGGCTAGTTTGTAAATAAATAAATCCGTCAAAGACACATAACAAGAGAGTAAAAAAAAAGAAGACACACACCATCAGAGTAGCCAACATGGCAAAAGCGGTCGTGAAGTCATCCCAGGAGATGGGCAACTGGGCGCTGAGGCTGGTGAGCTCCAGGACCAGTATGAGGATGGTGACACAGAAGCAGAAGCACCAGGTGAACATGCACCACGTCCAGAAGGAGTCCGTGCTGTGGCCCACTGATGCCACCAGGCTGAAGGAGATGCAGGTGAAGATCACCTCCAGTATCCGCACCGTCAGCGTACTAATGTCCACTGTAACCATAGTGATTGTGTATCCCAAACCTTTCACCAATTTGTCTCTTCGATCCTTACTGATTCAATATTTTCTTCTCCTATTGTTTTGAATAGCTCTTTGGGTTTCCCTCAGTCCTCGCCTCTCATCCTGTTGGTGCTGCCTGCATGACTAAAGTAAGGTGAATGGCAAATCTTTGGCCTCTCCCTTGTCGCCACCCGTTCACACCGCCCTATAATGGCCACTAATCAAATATTTGCACATCAGGGGGGTAGTATATGTCTGCTTATCAGTTGTGTGCATGGTCAATCAAATAATTTAGATATTCTACAGCAGTTGTGTTCAAGAGGAACTGCACCTTATGACACGTCCTCTCACTTCACAGTATTTTTCAGCCATCGTGTTTGCTAGCATAGCGGCCTGCCCACACATCAACAGTTCCGACCTGTAAATGTGTTACAGGAGGCTACAGCGAAAAACATGTGAGAAATACAGAGATGGTATTAGTCTTTCACTGGATTTGAAATGTGTGAGATACTGCAAAGGACAAGAACTATATGCACTACACTCATCCAAATTAAAACACACACACACACACACACACACACACACACAATTTCATTTGAAAAATAATGGACTCTTAAATTAAACAAGTTCTTCAATAACGATTTACCTGCAGACAAAAATGAGTGAAAATGTTCTCAACCAATCCTCAGATTTCTGTGTCACAGTCAATGGCTATCAGAGTATGGCTGTTTAATGCTTTCTCCATTTTGGGAAAAAAACAAACATACTAGATGATTCCTTTGACAAAGCTCCTTAAAAACTACTTGTATACGCATAGAAGTCACAATACAAACTATATAAGAGCAATTAAACAATTTTTGCACTGCAACAATCTCAACTGACAGACATTTTTCCGTTGGGTGTTCCGCTTTTATCAACACAATAGCCTACTCACTATTTTCTGTTGTTATCTCGTACAGTATAAAACACAGGTTGCCGTTATGACTAAATAAGTTAAGTACTTATTACCACAGTCAGTGAGAATAGTAAAAATGGGAGTAAGTCTTGGGTGTGCCTGAAATTAAATGAAATGAATTTCACATTGTTAATGGAATTACTTGAGATTTCCGAAGTATTTTTGAAAGTAATAACTCTAAAAAACTGTTTTAAGGTTTTTACAGTCATGTTTGATCATCCTTCTTCTATTTTGAATTGTTTTAAAGTAGAGTTACAACAACAAGTGTGTGGACAACCAGAAACCTTTGACAAACAAGCCCCTGTTACAGCTCACTACTGCTGCGTGGTACATATAACGTCCGTGCTCTTGTGCTGTCACACATGTGATATGAAGTACACAACTGAAAGTTGTTTTGCTGTTTGCAGTCTGACTACAAGCTCCATTCATAATATCTCTTTTATTCTTTTTAAGGTTTCACTTTTTTTCCCCCATGATCTGGAACAAAGTGCATTGGCTTGAACTGATGATGTTTCCTGCCTGGTCTTGAGGTTCAGTCAAAGTTCGGCCCAGTTGATGTTGTTGTTATTATTTATTATTATAGTTGCATTGCATCTAATGATAAAACATGAGTCTTGGCATATTGTTGTGTTTCTGGGCTACTGAACAAGTATGAAATGTGATATAATTGAGACAAATGGTAATTTGATTATGTATCTTCACACAGCAGCCTTGGAATCCTTATTTTATACTATTTACCCTACTTATACATAGCAGAAACAACAACAGAAGAAACAGAAAGATGTTGCAAAGCACACGGAAACACAACTTCGGCAGTCACAAATAGTAATACTATTATATGTGATACTTCAATAACCAATAACCAAGTTAGTAACAAAAAAGAAAATGCTAGTAAATGATCCAGCAGAACATATGATAAAGACAAACATACACAGCATGCCAGAACTCAAGGATGCAAGAGGCATCACAGGATAAGCTTTGTTCTTCTGGTATGGAATGTCTTCTGCGGAAATGTCCTTAAAATGCCCCCACATTCTGCGCTCTGCGAAGGAAAATATCAATTCTGTCGACCTCTAGTGGCCGTACATGAAAACAAAACCGTTATTTTTCCTGCATTTTCTTCCCAGGTCTTCCTATAATCTGTATCGTAGTGCATTCCAGATGTGACGGGTAATGCCTTCGCCATAGTCCTGTGACCTCTCAGCGTGCTCATCCACCTCCTGACTGTCATCAGGTCTCCTTGTGTCAACGTGTCCTCATGTCTTACTCATGTAGTGTGTGAGAGCCGATGTCAGGATTAAGGAATATCCTGTATTGCGAAACCGTGTGTCATGTTTCCATCAAACTCATTCATACTGTTTTGCAATAACATAATTATGCCAAGGGAAGTGATTCTATACACGAAATTACACCATTTTCTGGAATGGGACAGTTCACAGATTCTGACAACATTTAGCAATCTTTATAACCGGCAGCAATAAAACTGATGCAAATTCTCTTTGACACAACACATCTTTAGTTCACCTTTAAAGGCTCTGCATATACAGGTATATTATACATCTTCAGGTGATTATTTACTTCTCTGATTTCATCAAACCCCACCATGATTAATCACCTCGCTTTGCCCCTCGAGAAGGCATCAGCCTCGTTGAAATCTCCTGTGCTATCATGAACAAAAAACTAGGCAAATAGATTGTACTCATGGTCTTTTACAGGACTGTAACAGCAGAAAAAGTTGTGGAAAGTTTTTTGGTGGGAAGAATGGAATGGGGGCGGGTTTTGTATCGTGTTGCATCGCCTCACCCCCCCCACACACACGCACACACACACCCACACATGTTTCTCATTAGAGGTCTAGCTGACGGGAAAGGGCACAAATAGAGGATATGTATAGCGATAGGTTGGTCGTGTTTTACAAACAAACAAACAAAGAGACAAAGGGACATTTCTTTCTGTTCATCTATAACAAATACTGTCTTGGTCTCTTGACTGTAGGATCAGTCACAGTGTTTAGTATTACTACTATGCTGAGTGGTATTAAATGAGATTTTTCCAGGATTGCTGACTGAAACTAAATAAAGAATACTTTGTTCTCAGCAAACACCCGGCTCGCTGCCTCTCTTTTCGCTGAGTTCTGTCTTCATAACTCTTATTGCCGTGCTGATCCTTATTTGGACAATATTGAACACACACTGTCATATTTATTCTGTTAATATTCTTAAGACCCACCCTGTCACATGGAGTCAAGGGGAGGGGCAAGAGGGAGGGAGCATCATGAAGCTGACTAGTCCCTCCATTACATTGTTAGAAAAATAGGAAATACCTCCTTCAGTATTTCCTCCATCTCCTGTGGCTTGACCGTGATTCTCCCTCAGTACCAGGCTCCAGCAGAGAGGGTGTGTAACTTTCTCTTTTATTTTAAGTAACAGGAATGTAAATCTAATTTTAAACTGACGTAGTTATATAACTATCAGCTGCGATGGTGTGAAAGTAATCAGCTGTGTGTGTTAATGTGGACATTGACCTTTCATTTTTTTACCGTTACTGTAAAACACAGATGCAACGAATATGTAGGTAGTGAATCAATTGGTTGTGTAAAGCGTATTCAGAGACATTGACTAAGCAAAAGTGGGTGAGGCACAAGTGCAATGCTGTGGTGAATTAATGTGTGTGGCTCATGTTGCTCTAATTGATTTATGATGGATTTACAATGAGATCCAGGAAGTCGTACAGGGACTAGGTGTGTTCGTTGAGACTGATCAGCATACATTGTGGCAATACATTTTTCTGTATTCAAAACAAAGCAATAAAGCATGTTGGTTTGCTTCACTGAAAGAGGCTCTTAGGGATCTGGACAAGCACAAAAGCAACATCATCAGAGCAAAAAGCTTTTAAACGCCTCACCCACTCAGCAAATGACTTCATCCGCCTGCCACACACCGAGAGATACTGCAGGAATACAGTTTGACATGTCTCTTTAAATACACTTAGCTTTCCCCAGTGGTGGAAAGTATCTAAGTACATTTGCTCAAGTACTGTGTTTAAGTACAATTTGGAAGTACTTGTAATGTATTTGAGTATTTCCATTTCATGCCCTCGCTACATTTCAGAGGCATGCTATTGTACATTTTACAATTGACAGATTACACACAACAAATGATCTTATTAAAATAAAAATCAGAGCTGTTTATTGCTAAGTACGTCACACATAAGGAATTTGGCTCGGTGAATAGTGCATAATAATAAACTGTTATCGATGAAACAATAAATAAAAGATTTGATAGCTTCATCTTAACCAACTACAACAGTAAAATGCTGCTGAGTCATTTATGCTTAAGCACCACTAAAATAATATAATACAACACTCTCATGGACATGTTCTATACATTGAGTACTTTTAATTTGTATACTTTAGGCTGATTCTGTCAACAATACTTTTGTTAAGTATCATTTTCAATGCAGGACTTTACTTGTAATGGAGTATCTTTACAGTGTGAGATTATTATTTTTACATAAAGCCATTCAAAATGAATCTTTTTTTCGATTAACAATGTTAATCGAAGGATGTCTAACCCTCTGATACTCTGACTACTCTGTTGTCTTCAATTGTCTTTTTGTCTCTGTTGTCTTTAATGTCTTTTATATATTTAACTTGTTAACTGTATATCATGTGTATATGTACAATGAGAGCTATGTGAAACCGAAGTCAAATTCCATGTATGTGTAAACACACATGGCCAATAAAGCTGATACAATGTGAAAGGTGTTGCTCATAGTGAGGACGCAATAGAGAATTATCACTTGAATCTGGAAAACTACAGAGCGTTTTTGTGAGTGCCAGGTAAGACAGGTAAGTGCTTAGCTGTCCGGACGGTTTTCTCTCACAGCTCTCATAGCGTCCTTTTTGTCAGAAAAGAATGAAAAAAGAAACACAGTACCCACCTTCAGCACCAAACAGACATAGTAAAACTGTTTTTTGGATGTTCATGGTCGTGTGGCCTCTAAAGAGGATGTGGAACTTATGGTCACAGAGTGTAGATCCTCTTGAAACGTCAACCTGTATTCTTCACTTCCTCCCGCTGCTGTTCACGAGTTAACTCAATACTTCTGAGCTGATTTTGATCAACCAGTAAATCTGAGATGTCACTGTTGCTTCTAAACCCATTTTTTGCTCACATCTATATTTGTGAACATGATTTTTGATTTTTGTATCTGGTTGCATTTCTAACCAGACCTATGAAACTGTTGCATGCATGGCCACAAAACATAATTTAGTTTGGCTCCAGTTTGGCTCCAGTTTGTATATGTCACTATGTAATGAAAATTGTTCACATACTATTCTTTGTGGGAGCAATACAATACATTGTCTTACATTTATAATTAAGTGTATACGTTTTGCTTTCTAACTTTAAAGCCAGTTAATCAACTAAATAACGATACACATTTCTCATATGCAGTAAAGATTTCTGAAGATGGAAAAAGGATACCCTCCACAGGAGTCATCTCCACCGTACCCTGGGCCGCCGATGAACTATGGCGGCGCAGTGCAACAGCCAGGGATGTACCCTCAGCCGGGCTTCCCGTCTTCAGCGCCTCCTCCTGCTGTTTATCAAGGAGGTCTGTGACTGATACGGTTACCTTTAGTTCATGTTGCCCATCGACGGCTTAACAAAAATTATTTCAAACCTTTTTCTTTCAAATAAATGGACCTTTGTTTTTAAGCTTTGACTGTATGAACAAAAGCATATATACTACGCACTTTATGCAAGGTGTTTTATGGAAATATTCTTTCCTCCTTTGTTTCGTCTACCAGGTGTTCCTTTTGCTCCGGCCATGGCTGGACCTGCCACAACAGGTGACGTTATTGCTTTAGATGTTTCACAAATACATTTCAAATGAGACCGCACAGAGTTTTGCATAAGGAGGAGATCAGGGTGTTGGCTAGTTGACTGCACTTTCACACAGGAGGTTGCTGTTTGTGTCCCATGTACAAAGTACTTTTGTTGCATTTTTGTTTTGTTTACCTTTTTGGAGTAATTTAAGATAATCCATGGTGTTCTTTACTAAACCTAACAACCTAGTCTGAAGCATTTTTTTTCTTATTTATTGTTCATTAACCACATGTTTAAAATTGTTTTCCTCAAATGTATTTCAAAGTGCAGTTTAGATGGGAACTTAATTATGTAGCAGACATCAGACTGCAGGTCTGAAAAGGGAAGCAAATGTGGAAATACCCCCAACTTTTTAACTTTTACAAAATAATGATCACGGCCATTGGGAAGCGAATTCTCTGGTTGCAAAATGAAGTTCCTACCTACCTGACTACTTCTCACTTGATTAATTACCTCAGTAAACATTGTAAACATAAGTCTATTGTCTTAATCACTATAGTGTCAATCACCATTTTTCAGAAGATGTTCATGAATGTATGCTCACACAACTGTGAAAATGCATTGATGGAAACAGATCTGAGGGCACGATAGTATTTCCGTTCAAGTGTGTGAAGTGAGATCACACATCTCACAGAGTCAGTGTGCACAGTCTGAAGTTTCCCTCCAAAGTGATCAGAAGAATAGCCCATTTATTGCCTCTGTGCATAAAGCTATTCACTATTCACGGTTTCTTCTTTTGATCCACGAGTGTCGCTTGTAAAAGACGAGAAAGGAGCAGCTCATAAAGTTTAGGCTTCTCACATGAATGATGTGTTGCAATTCTCCCATCTACATTGATACACATTTGTATTGTTTTAGTATTGTTTTAATAATACTGTCTTTCAATCAATGACAGTTTCACACAACACCATGAGACCAATCTGATTTCCCATTTACCATAAAACCCTCTACTTACGTAGTAGGGTAACGGGATCCAATAGGGAAATTGGAAAGACAGAAACAAAGCAGAAGCTCATTATCAAGTTATAGCTGTGCTATTGGCAGCCTCTGCTGGTCTTGCTGAGTCAGTACATTGTATCCTCAAATCTGGTATGACACCTAAAACTGAAAAGTCTACAAAAACAACAGAAATGTCCGACTTTCTGGCCACAACAGTTACGCATATTATTAAATAACTAACTAAAAAGGGGGGAATTACTCAATTCCAGTTATTAGTGATCATTTTAAACTTCTACAAGTGAATATATATACTAAAGAAGATGTAGATACATCCTAAATTTGATGTGCTGTGCATTTCTAATCCTCAGTGACTCACTTGGTAGTGACACCGGCACTGCATGACGTCCCGGGACAAACTGTGTGTCCCCACTGCCAGCAGACAGTGATCACCAACATAGAGCGCACTGCGGGCCTGATGACCTGGGCCATCTGTGGGGGCCTCGCCATCTTTGGGTAAAAATAACAGTTTTTTGTCTAGTTCTATCTCATTAAAGGAAAAGAAAAAATCTGTAAAGTACAAAAACATCCTTTATTACAAACTGGTATTAACTGGAAGTTCACAATTCTCTTTGTTTTTACCTCCAGGTGTTTTCTTTGCTGTTGTATCCCGTTCTGCGTTGATTCCTGTCAAGATGTGGAGCACCGCTGTCCTTCCTGCCAAAAAGTCATCTACGTATACAAGCGAATGTAAAATTAACTGTGAGAGGGGGAGAATATCACAACGCTTATCTGTAGCCACACTTGCTCGACAGCATTCCTTTTTATTATAATCAAAATTATAATCCAAAAAGCAATTATCCTATCATGACATCTTCACTGTGATTTTGTGACTCTTTTACCCTATACTTTGAATGCTTATGATATATGCATATGATATACTACATTCAACATGCAGTGAAACATTTTAATTCCTATAACAACGAACATGCCAATAAAAATGACATCTGTCTGCTGTAGTCACTAGCCGACAATTTAGTTGGTTGTTGGGTGCCTTATATTTTCTGCAGCACATTTTTCTACAGCACTGATTAGATTTCGGTGGTCAAAGGTCACTGTGACCTTATGAAACACATTTATGTCCGTAATAAGAACTAATTTGCTATTTATGATCATGTCATACAAATATTTATTGAGATGGAGTGATGATATACAGACATGGTGAACTGCAACATAGAGATAGACCAGGTGGTGGAGGTGAGGTGTTTACTCAATAGTTTTCCTTCAAAGGAATCGGGGGAAGACTAAGCTTTTGTTATATAAAACTGTAAATCATAGCATGTTTATGAAAAAAAGCCCCAAACTGCTCTATTTGGATGTATTGAACACCATAAGTGATATACAAGTGAAATACTGTATATGGTTTGGCACATGAAAAAATTCAAATGTCACAGATGTGTGCAAATGTGCCCCAATGCAAATTTTTGAGACCTCGCCTGAATTTTCTCTGTACTAAACCCTCTCCAACTTAGTTCTGCTTCACTTTATCAAAGTCAATCTTTGCAGAGAGAATGTTCACATATTGTGCTATGATTTGGGTTAGAGTTGGACTTACAGCTGCATCATTTCAAAGAAATAATCATCCTGAAAGTGCTTTTTTTCTAGGCGGACCTGAAACCTTTTCATTTTTTTCTGTGTCATCTTCATTTACTCTTAACCAGTAACATATAGACAGATATGTACACATCTGAACAAAATCTCACATGTCTACCTTTTATTATAACCACAATTATTGATACAGATACACCATTTTTAGTTTGGGTGTGCAATTTTTGAGGAAAGGGCCTAAAATGAGTTGGGTTTTTAAGTGTTTTATCCGACGGGTTAAAAGTTAGGATCACAAAAGTCATTCTTCTGGGAGCTGTGAATGTCTGTACAACACGTTTTTGTATCTGATTGCAGTTATCCAAGTGGAAAAGTATACATGTGCTTGAAGCCAATGTGTCGGCTGTGAGGGGTGAGAGACAGCAGTGGCCTTTCCAGAGGGAGAAAACTGACCTTGTAGATACATGATAAATAACAGCAGCAACACATTTTTGGATGCATTTATCAGAATTAAAATTCCTAAATTACTCAGTAACTAACTGCTTTATATCTTCTGGAGCAGCAGCATCTCGACAGCTGACAGGAAGAGACTAAATAAACTTCAAGAAGGCCTGCAGCGTGCTGGGGTGTCCACTGGATACGGTGGAGGTGGTGGGAGACAGGAGGATGATGGCTAAGCTATCATCCCTGATGGACAACACCTCCCACCCCATGCAGGACACTCTGGCAGCTCTGCACAGCTCTATAGTTTTTACTGTTTATTATTTATATAACTTGTTTTTACTATGTCTCTTGTGTGCACTTTACCCCGTTTGCTGCTGTGATCCTATAAATTTCCCCACTGTGGGACTAATAAAGGAATATCTTATCTTATCTTATAAGCAACTTATTTTGGGGGGTTATTACTACAATGTATGGAAGGAGCCTACAGTGAAATCATTCAGATCAGAACTATTAAACAAAATATTGTTGAAAGTAACTTCTGTACTTCTAAGTATATGTGTAGTCACCAGAATAATCACAGAATAATCACTGTCAGTGTTGTCATCATGCAGTACCATATATTATAGAAAATAAAGATTGAATAAGACATTATTATAATCTCAGGTTTGATATTTTGTATTGTACATTCTCTTCATGCTATACCTTTGATGACAAGTGCCATTGTAGTGTAGGTGTATATGCTTAATGTTATTATTATTCTACTCAAAGATTTAAACGACCTGTAGAACTAGTGCTAGAAAAATGGAAAGCAAACCTTCCAGCTCCGGGTGATTACATTTATTCATATAGTTTGTTAAAATGTCTCTCTTTATGACTTTTAAAAAGAAGCAAACTTTTATGAAATACATGCTTTATGCAGAGTTAAGCCTTCACTTTAACCTCTATACGTAACTAATCACTGCATTTCCTATTTGTTCGTTTGTTTAATTTATTATTTTTTATGTATTTTGTTGTTTGTTCACTTATGTATGTATTGTTGACAGACCGACTAACTTATTTAATTAATGTAAAATGGCCCATCATCTTAGCCGGAATGTTGCTCTTATTTTGAAGTTGGTGCACGCTCTTATTCTGAAGTCGGTGTACGGTCTACAGTAACGTGTGTATATTACTTGGTGTTTGCTTGACAGTGTCCTATCAAAGTGGAGGCTGGGTTGACCGCACTACACTTCAAACGGGCATAACAGCTGAAGTAAGATTGTCTAAAAAGTTTCTAAGAAATGAAAGAATAGAAGAATGAAAGACTGTGATGGATGTTTTGCTCTTATTGCATTATTTCATTAAATTCATTGAGAGGTACAAAAACAATTGGTTTCTGTCCTGATTCTAACTAAAAGAAACTCCTTTGAGAAGCACTTTCATTTCTTAAATTGCAAATTGTTCAAATTTAGATGGAGGACTTGAGTGTTACGCTGGGCTTGTTACCAAACTGCATCTTTCCTGTGAAGAACTACCACTCAGAGATCGACACAAACGATGAGGTTGATACAGTGATACTGAGCGCACTAAAACAGATCCTTGAATCTGGAGAAGACTTTGTCAACAACCTGTAGTCCTACAATCTGCTGAGGCAAACCTTGTATGATCAAAGCATGAAAAAAATGGCTTCTATCAAAAAAGAAAATTCATAATTTGTTCATAATTTGCATTTGGGGTATTTTTATCTTAATTTTCAAGCATGTTACTGCAGATTTTATATCCGGCCTAGTCGCCTAGAAATTACACTCCAATACAACACAACTGCATTGTCACTTGACCATCGCTAAGGCCCGCCCCTCGTACGCGAACTGGCCAATCAGCAGCAGCAGGAGGAGGTGCTCAGAAAAGGGTCAATTACATTTTGAGGAAAATATATTTTGGATTAGATTTGTTTATTACGTATATCAAAAATACTTTTCTAATCAAAGTTTGCCTTTTGCCTTTGACCTTTATCAGTTAATGATTTTTAGTTTACAGTTTGAAATTACATTTTCATTTAAAAAATGTTTCCTATATTACTTTGGGAATAATGAAAAAAGACTGTAACAATAAATACATTGTTTGTAGTGTGCAACATTAAATGAAACATATTGTGAAATAAATAATAAAAAATCCAACAGATTTGAAATGTCATGATGTTTGTCTTATTTCCTGTTTTATTTCCTTTGAGTCCTTGGGTACATCCCAAGTCTCTAAATTGTCGTTTCCTCGCTCCTCGATTCAACCGGAAGTGGTTCTGCGCCGCCATCTTGACGGCTGTCCCAAAGCTTTTATTCTGCGAGGAGGAGCAAGGATCGAGGAGCGAGGAGGGAAATCGGAGGAGCCATGAACGAGGAGCCCTGAGAGCAGGCAGTCAGTCATCTTGTTTGCTTGAATGGCGATAAAGTCAGCGTTCTTTACTTGTAATCCCTTATATCGACAGCATACAGTCCAACATGGCCGCGCCTGCTTCCCTTTCATACGAGTCTGTTGTCTGCTGAGGTCAGGAGCTGATCTTGGACCAGGAGTTTCTCCGCCATAGTTCTTCTCTCAAATAGGTTATCATTGTTCCATGATGTGTTGTGGCAGGGATTTCATTGGTATTTAGACGGTTCCAAATTGTAATTGGCATTGATTGCACAGGCCGATAATTGATCTTGTTAGGGTTGAGTCTTCTTGCAAGAGTAGCGCTCGTGCTGGGATGTTCCATTGTCATGATGTTAAAATTGCGCTGCGAGCCGGTGAGAACACAAGAGACCGGCGTGATAAGAACACAAGAGATTTGAACGAGACACGAGCCCTGAGAGAACAGAGACACAGGAACGCGCACTGTGGGGCAAGATGAGAATAGCCTCAAGTCTTTTTTAGGGTGCTGATTGGATCAATTGTATGTCATTCATTTATTTATTTAATGATTGGCTAAACTGCGTATTAGACCCGTCTTACTTTGGCAGAATCAATCTAGCCCAACGACGTGCACGGCGCAGCAGAGACGTGCACGAGGCAGCTGAGAGGTGCACTAGCAGAGGGGACAAGCAGGAAAAGCAGATATTTGGCGCATATATCCTATTTTACAAATATTACTGGGTATATTCCATAGCTCAGAAAACACAAATATTGACAATTTGTATAATTTATTAATATTCTTATCATTTTTATAATTAATAATATTATCATTTTTTTTTTGGTGGCTCAAGGTGGGTGGGGCCAGGCCCCGTTGCCCTCTATTGGCCGGCCGCCACTGCTAACGACTCACTTTAGTTTAGCATGGGACACAAATAGTGGTCTCCTGAATGAAAGTCTATTGTTTGTTTGACCCATCCCCTACTGCCCTCTCAGTTTTTCCTATTTTACTTTGTGGGATAAAATAAGTATGAAATAAGCTGTTCAAAATGTGGATTTGCTAAAAAAATGCTCTTTATAGTGCAACATTATATGAAATACATTGTGGAATGAATAATAATGTTATACAAACATGTTTGCTGTTATGAAATGTTTTTTCTTCCTGCGTATTATTGTAATAACAGATTATTGCAGGGTTTTGTAATTTATTTCTATTTTATTTCACCAGATATGATTTCAAGCATTTTTTTTCCTCAAAAGACTATTATTTATTTCACAAAGTCAATACTATCAAATACATGTTTTATTTCTTTATGCCAATTTCACCACATAATTTGGGTCTGTTTGTTAATCCAGACAACCGGGCAGAGCCACCTCTGGGATTTGCTATTCATTCAGATGGAAGCAACATCTTCACTTGTCTCTAAGAAAACCCTTGTTGGGTTCGAAAGCAAGGTGCTTTCATTTGGTTACACTCACAACATGGTCCACAGTAAAAGGTTTTATCATAAAACCTATACTGCTTATTTTAGCAGTCTACCAGAGGTGCTGTTGATTACAAAAATGATCACGTGATGGGACAAGTTAGCTGTTAGCAAGTTACTGTAGTTAGCGTATAGCCACATACAAACATAATACTGCATTCTCTGTTGTTTGCAATCAGACAAAAAATGACTATGAGGCACCTTCACACAATACAAAGTCAAAGGAGAGCAATACATTGTTTTGTGTGTTCTCCATAAATGTGCCTGCAAATGTCCACCATAGGTCAGCTTTTATTCTAATGCTGGAATTAAAGGTTTCAACCATTTCTGTAAATTTGACTTCTTACCTTTGTTATTTATTCATCGATAATTAAAATAGTTGTGGCAACACTAATGTTTTGGTGCAAAATCATGGGACCCTCCTTGCCTGTCTTTGGCAGTGTGTCAAGTTTAGAAGGGCTATGTTATAATATATTGAATTATGAGGTTGAGCACGGCTGTGGGGAAGCTCATTATAGCATGTGTTGCTACACCATTCCTTTGATGCTGATCATAATACTTTGAGCAGTGCATGCAGCTATTCACTCATTCATGTGTCTTACTGTTGTCACTTGGTGGCTCTTTCAGAAGTCATCACAATAATGCTGTGAAAATTATCATGTGAAACTATACTCAGGTTGTTTTTCAAGCACAGCCAGTGGGTGGAGCTGTGTCAGGTGATGGAGAAAGTATGCAACATTGTCTGCAGAGATCAGGGAGACAATGTGCTGCCATGATAGTGCATTGAGCTTTCAGCAATTTTGTCACCACAGCATCTGCGGAGCTTACTGTTGGACCCATTTCCTTTTCTTTATAGCCTGGTTATCTACTTTCACTTTCTCTTAATTGGATAGGTGTAATTACACATATTCATAACGAATAAATACTTTGCTTGTGCCGCACGTGAGTCAGTTTTACCAGGGATAATTTAAAACATGTCTGAATTTACAAATGAATATTCTGAAATACGAAGCCTCAAATATTCTGTTGATGTTTTGTTTGTTTTTGGTAATAAGTCATGTGTAATAATGTTTCTTGTTTATATATTGCCGTACTAACTTTTTTTAGTCCTTCGAAAATGGACAACACCGGCTCCTGAGAGTAAGATACTCAAAATATTTCAGAAAATGGATTAAACCTATGTAGATCAGAAGATTACTTTGGACATGTATTTCAGAAGTGTGAAACAGAGGGACGAGTAGATTAAAAGTTGTAATAAAACCCTGCACACAGTCTAAATTAATTCTTTATTCTTCATTTGTGTTTTGGATATATAACATCATGTGTGCACTCTATTTGTCAGCTTGGAGGATCTTGGAGGATGGAGGATCTTACAATGGGGGTGAGTGTGTTTAATTGACGGAGCCTGACATTGTTTAGTTTGTTTTCAGTTTCAGCAACATGTCGGTTTAGTTACAGAGATTGTCCTATTATCCAGCTTAAATTACCACGATGATTGATGTGAGGCTAACTCAATTTCTCAAAGGCTGATCTGCGCTCAATCAGTCTCGTTAATTCGAACCAGACATCAGTCATCTGGATAATTGCGCGTGCCCTTTCCTCTTCAAAAGGGGAAATAGTCGAGCACTGTATGATCTTATAATGCTACAATTGCAAATAAACTCAAAGGAAAAGTCACTTTCCAGGGAGATTTTCACATGATGAGTGGCTGGAATCCAATGGCCCAATATCCACCCTTAGGGATTCACAGACTTTGATGCACACTCCCCATAACTTTGTGATGGTTTAGTTCTGTCCCACTGTCAAAATGTTGAGTGCTTGAGGGCTCTCTGGCAGACATTTTGAGCCCTTTATTAACCCTTTCCGTAAGTCAGCATTAGATGCAGACTTTCCCGAAGGGAATTACCCACAATTAATTGCAATGTGACGCTAAACACGCAGTTACCAATGGAAGAATGGAGACGGCAAACAAAGAGGACGGCACATGTGTTCAACCCGATAAATTACATTTACTCAACAACATTAAGGATTACACATGGGACATAAAAACACATGAAATCAGAGGAATGCAAGCAGAGACTATATATATATATATATATATATATATATATATATATATATATATATATATATATATATATATATATATATATATATATAAAACAGATTTATTCATCAAACATTTCGTTTTGTTATTGAAGCTGTTTTGACCAAAACGAGTAAATAGATTATTTTAAATGAATTCTCATCTCGTGAGGAAAGAGCAAGGAAGACATTCAAATCAGGGAGTAAAAAGCATCAAATAAATGCCCACAATTGTACACAATACTTTTTGACGTCGTCATGGTAATGTGACATGCTACAGCAAAGTGCTGTCCCATTCATATTTACACCATTTCAAGCCCTCACAGCCTCTCACACTCAACCATTTAACAGGTGACGTCCCTGAGGGTGCAGGGTTCTCGGGGGGGACATTTGGATTGAGCCAATGTGTGACACACCCGAACCGCATACTTACACAGACTGGCATTAAAATATGTTTCTTTCAAATCACATGATCTAAAGGAAACTGAAAGGATACTACAACATTTCTAGCTGCGTGGCCTCACACAATATGCAAAAATGGAGATAACACCAAACAGGCATCTACGCTCTTAGGTTCTATAGTAACCATGTCTTTGTAACTTACTAGTTTAGGAAAGTCTTGATTTAACTGCTTTAATTTGTCCACAGGAATCTGTGGACAAATTCTACATATATTTTTATATGGTGACAAAAAGGAAGAAGAGTCATTACGGTTGACCCTCACCAGTTCTTTTCACAGGCATTCCAGCGGAGGTAGGATTTTTTTAATGATATTTTTACCGATAAACCTTTTTATCGCATCATGTTAGCTGGAATATTGCTCTCTTTTTTAAGTCGGTGCATGCTCTTATTCTGAAGTCGGTGTACGCCCTTGTTATGAAGTTGGTGCACGCTCTTATTCTGAAGTTGGTGCACGCTCTTATTCTGAAGTGGGTGCACTCTCTTACAGTAACGTCTTGTGTATAAACTCGTGGTGGGTGTTTGCTTGACAGTGTTGTATCAAAGTGGAGGCTGGGTTGACCGCACTACTTCTTCCTAAGAGCATAACAGCTGAAGTAAGATTGTTTATTGTTTGTTTAAATATATTATTTATATATTATTTTTTCTGATGGCTAAAAGGTTTCTAAGAAATGAAAAAAAAGCTATAGTGTCATGTTGAACTATAGTGTGATGGATATTTTGCTCTTATTGCATAACTTACTGTATGCACTGCATCATTAAATTCATGCGGAGGTACAATTACATTTTTGTTTCTGTCCTGATACTTTTTTGGATCAAGTGAAAGGTAAAAATGGTATTTTTTCAGTTTTACTGACGGTTGACCATTATACTTTCACTTTCTCTTCTTGAATACCCACATTTTATTCCTTTTTGTGAATCCATTTGGATCGATTTCATTTTGACTGGGCCGGGGAACTTACAAATGAATATTCTGAAATATGAAGCCTCAAATATTCTGTTGTGTTTTTTTTGGTAATAAATCATGTTTAATGTTGCCTTACTTTCTTTTTGTAGCCATGGGTGGACAATCGTCAAAACCGGCTCCTCAGCGTAAGTAATAACACAAATATTTCAAAATATTGTTTAAACTTATGTAGATCAGAAGATCACTTTGCACATTTATTTCAGGAATATGAAAGAGATAGACACATAGATCAAAAGTTGTAAATAAAAACCTGCACACAGTCTAAAATGTAAAAATACATTTCATACATGTATAAAAATAACTGATTGTTCATTTGTGTTTTGGATATTTTACATCATGTGTGCACTTTGTCAGCTTTGATGGAAGAATGGAGGATCTTACAATGGGGGTGAGTGTGTCTAATTTAAATTACATTACATTTCATTTAGCTGCCAATTCATGGTGCCTCTGGTATTTAATGGTTTTTATTCAACTATTATTTATATCAGAAATGTGCAACTGCACACACTCCTTTGTTGAGACTGTCTCTCTTCCTGACATTGTTTAGTTTGTTTTCAGTTTCAGCAACATGTTGGTTTAGTTACAGAGATGTCTGTGACAACCTGCAGCAATCACTAAATATGTGCAGCAACATAATAATATTAAAGTGCATTGTGATCTGAAATATAATCATTTTCCTTATTGAACAGCAATAAAGAGAAAGAGCTGCAGTTGGTGAAGGATTACCAGCCTCAAAACGAAGAAGTCAAACATCTCAGAGTTCTGCTTCATGGACCTGCTGGTGCTGGAAAGTCCAGCTTCATCAACTCTGTCGACAGTGTTTTGCAAGGCAGAGTTACTGGTCGAGCTTTGACGGATACCACATCTAATAAGAGCTTCACCAAAGAAGTATGAATCTATTTTCAGTGTGATTTATCTGAGGAAGTATGTTATGCACAGTAATACTTCATGAAACGACTCTTTCAGCCATTATTATGATTTTATTTATTCTTGTGTGCACCTGTAAGGATATATGCTGTACTAGTTGTAATGAAACCAATGAGGCAAAGCGTCTCGTAGACGTGTTTCAATAGGTTGTGATTGTTGTCATTAAAACTGCACTTGTTATGTTTTACAGCACAAAACTTACAAATTCCACAAAGGACCAGGGACATTTTACCCTTTTGTCTTCAGTGACATCATGGGCATTGAGGAGGGAACTGGGAACGGAGTTTGTGTGGAAGACATCAAACTGGCCATGAAGGGGCACATCAAAGATGGTTACAATGTACAGTCCAGATAACTACTGAATGTGTTGGATGTATTTCAGTAATACAATCCAAAATTATTTTATTTACGTAAAGATCGATTTATTTTATTCTTTGATTTTTCCTTCTTCTCCAGTTCAATCCTCACTCTGTAATGTCAGAGGATAATCCAAAATACAACATGGACCCAACTCTGGAGGACAAAGTTCATGTTCTGGTTTGTGTCATCGATGCCGAAATATTCAAGATACTAAGTGATGAATCTATGAGAAAGATGAGGGAAGTGAGACTTGCAGCTTCAGACATGGGTAAGGTTTAATTTTTGGAGTTCATACATTGAATCAAATAACCTGACAAACATTTATGTGATTAAACTGGATTCTGCTTTGTATCGGCAGGGATTCCCCAACTGGCAATTCTCACCAAAATTGATGAAGCTTGTCCAGAGGTGAAAAGAAATGTAAGGAATGTGTATAAGAGCAAGCACCTGAAGAAACTGGTAGGTTTCCATCTGTGATTGTGTGAGTTTGTAGAGAGTTATTATTCAAATTGGAATACAATTTTGTTTTACATTTTAAATTCTAAAAAAAATCTCCTTTGAGCAGCATTTTCATTTCTTATATTTCAAATTGTTCACATTTAGATGGATGAGTTGAGTGCTAAACTGGGCTTGTCACCAAACTGCATCTTTCCTGTGAAGAACTACCACTCAGAGATCGACACAAACGATGACGTTGATACAGTGATACTGAGCGCACTAAAACGGATCCTTGAATCTGGAGAAGACTTTGTCAACAACCTGTAGTCCTACAAACTGCGGAGGCAAACCTTGTATGATCAAAGCATGAAAAAATGGCTTCTTTAAAAAAAAAAAAATTGTAATAATAATGTGCAGAATTTGCATTTGGGGTATTTTTATGTTAATTTTCAAGCATGTTACTGCAGAATTTATATCCGGCCTAGTCTCCTAAAAATTACGCTTCAAGACAATAAAACTGCATCTTCACTTGACCATCACTAAGGCCCGCCCCTCGAACGCAAACTGGCCAATAAACAGCAGCAGGAGGAAGTTCTGAAAACCACTTACTTACTAACTTCATTTTCATAACAAATGTACTTAATTTAACTCAAACCATGATCTTTTACTGAACTTTACCAAGTAGTTTTGTTTCAATTCACAATGTTGACCACATATTTAAAACTGATACCATAATTCATGGGAAAATAATGTAGTCCTCTAAACTTAATTGAGAATGCAGTTGAGTTGTATGGGAACATCATTTTGAGGAGACAGGTTTGTTATTTCATACAATATCAAGTTTATCAGCATTATATCAGGTTGAGCTTTATCACAGTTCATGCTTTTTAATTTACAGTTTGAACTTATATTTTCATTTAAAAAATGTTTCCTATATTACTTTGGGAATAATCAAAAAAACTGTTAAAAACCTGGATTAACAAAATACATTATTTGTAGTGTGCAACATTAAATGAAACATCTGCTGTGTTCATGTTAATATCCCTTGTGCACATGTCTGTTTACCTGCTCCTGTTTTCTGTCATTCTGCCTGTTGGATTTTCAATTACAAATTTTTTGATTTACCTGCTCAGTAAATTTTCTTTGGAATATTTCTTTATTAAAATCACCATTTATCATCCTTCTGCTGCCCGTGTCTATTTGGGTCCTTCCAGTTGTCTTTCTCCCCCGACCGTAGCAACCATGGTGTTGTCTGGGACTTGTCAGGTGTTTTCATCTTAGAACTTCAACCCTTTAACATTGAAAGTAAATTGCAACAATTTGGGTTTCCTGAAATGAATCACCTTTCTACTCAGCTCCACTTTTTCGTGTCACTTTGCAAAGTTTCTTTGTAATTTAGTTTAGGAACGTCAAGTCATGATTTAACTGCTTTAACTTGTCCGCTGGAAACTGTCACAGTTATATGATCATATAATGTGCCAAAGTGATCAAAGGGAAGAAGAGTCAATATGGTTAACTGTCACCAGTTCTTTCCAGAGGCATATATCGGGAATATCTTTCAAAATGATAAAAAAGGAACTTAGAATACTGTATAAAAAGCTTAATCTCTCAATGTCAGTGTAATTATAACTGCGGTCAAGCCAGCCTCCACTTAAAAAATAAGGTCAGTCACCACGTTGTTTTGTTACTTGTATAGACATTACACTTGAACAATAGAGACTGAGGTCTTTTGGAGTGCACTCCTGAAGACTGTTTTTGACTCTGTGGTGGCATCAGCCATATTTTATGAAGTGGTCTTCTGGAGCAGCAACACCTTGACAGCTGACAGGAAGAGACTCAATAAACTTGTCAAGAAGGCCAGCAGTGTGCTGCGGTGTCCACTGAATGGAGGTGATGGGAGACAGGAGGATGATGTCTAAGCTATCATCCTTGATGATGGACAACACCTCCCACCCCATGCAGGACACTCTGGCAGCTCTGCAGCTCTTTCAGCCACCGGCTGATCCAAAAGATCTTTCACAAACAGTTTCACAAATACTTTTTATTCCGTCTCTATGTTGTAATGTCATGAGAGGGAGTATCATCAATGGGAGGTGCATCCCCTCCCAGTGGTTGCAGCAGGGACTACAACACATCATGGCATCTGGTGTATGAACTACAATTCCCATAGTCAGCAGGGCAGCCGGTCCCAAGGCTGCTGCCCAGCTGAAAGAGAGGAGGCTGATTACCCCGTGGAGAGCAGGTGTGTGAGGGAGAACAAAGGTGGAGGAGAGGAGAGTTTTTTGATATTACGTTAAAGACAATGAACCAGGAGTAAACCGAAGTACTTATGTTTGTTTTGTGTAACGACTTTTTGTTGGAGCTGAGTTTACCTTTTGCGAAGAAGAATCTGAATACAGAACTTTGAGTTAAAACAACAAACACTGCTTGTCGTCTTGATCTGTGCACCCACGCCTCACCTCACGATCCCGACCTCTCAAGACATCACAATATATAATATTGCTATTGTGGATATTTTACTATGTGTCTTTTGTGTGCACTGCTGCTGTAATCCTGCAATTTCCCCACTGCAGGACTAATAAAGGATTATCTTATTTTATCTTATCTTAAATAAATCTGAGTTGGGTCCGGTATCATAGACAACAACCTCCTTCCACATCTGTCTTTCCCAATTCGCGAACAAACAAACAACGTATTATTTATAACTTAACGTTCAGTTCAGGTACAGCCCCCGTCCAACCCCTAATGTCATATTTCTCGTCTCTCCCTCTTCTTACGTACACCAGTTCAAGCCGGTTATTTTAAGGAATGCGGCTGCTTTTTCTGACGTCTCACACTTGTTTTGTCTGAGCCTCCTGGTCCTTGTTTTTTTTGGCACTTACATCCCTCTTGACTATCTACGCACGATGTTCTTTTAACCCGGCTCATTGATATGTGTGTGTGCTGTATAAACACAAGATTTAATATTAAGCATGAGTATAAAACATTTTCCGGCTCTCCAACGTGGGATACAAACTGCACAGTTCATCTCAGGAGCAGCCTTCCTCTCACTTCAGAACATTTACTCCATCAGGGTCACAGAAGAGCACACCACATCATCAGGGAACTTAGTTTGTGACAATAGGCCACACTGTAAGAGTGACAATAAGGTCTTCTGTTAATATTTCTGATGTGAAAATAGTTTGTGACAATAGGCAGTAACATACTCCAAATGCAAATTGTTCACATTATTCTTAAAAAATTTATTTTCTTAAAGAAGACAATTTTTTCATGCTTTGATGATACAAGGTTTGCCTCAGCAATAGGACTACAGGTAGTTGACGAAGTCTTCTCCAGATTCAAGGATCCGTTTTAGTGCGCTCAGTATCACTGTATCAACCTCATCGTTTGTGTCGATCTCTGAGTGGTAGTTCTTCACAGGAAAGATGCAGTTTGGTGACAAGCCCAGCGTAACACTCAAGCCCTCCATCTAAATTTGAACAATTTGAAATATAAGAAATGAAAGTGCTGCTCAAAGGAAATTCTTTATTTTTTAAATTTAAAATGTAAAATAAAATTGTATTCCAATTTGAATAATAACTCTCTACAAACTCACACAATCACAGATGGAAACCTACCTGTTTCTTCAGGTACTTGCTCTTATACACATTCCTTACATTTCTTTCCACCTCTGGACAAGCTTCATCAATTTTGGTGAGAATTGCCAGTTGGGGAATCCCTGCCGATACAAAGCAGAATCCAGTTCAATCAAATAAATGTTTGTCAGGTTATTTGACTCAATGTATGAATGCCAACAATTAAACCTTACCCATGTCTGAAGCTGCAAGTCTCACTTCCCTCATCTTTTTCATAGATGCATCACTCAGACGATGTACTGTGTCGGCATCGATGACACAAACCAGAACATGAACTTTGTCCTCCAGAGTTGGGTCCATGTTGTATTTTGGATTATTCTCTGATATTACACAGCGAGGATTGAACTGGAGAAGAAGGAAAAATCAAAGAATAAAAGAAATCTATCTTTACGTAAATAAAATACTTTTTTACTTATATTACTGAAATACATCCAACACATTCAGTAATTATCTGGACTGTACATTGTAACCATCTTTGATGTGCCCCTTCATGGCCAGTTTGATGTCTTCCACACAAACTCCGTTCCCAGTTCCCTCCTCAATGCCCATGATGTCACTGAAGGCAAAAGGGTAAAATGTCTCTGGTCCTTTGTGGATTTTGTAAGTTTTGTGCTGTAAAACATAAAAAGTGCAGTTTTAATGACAACAATCACAACCTATTGAAACATGTCTACGAGACGCTTTGTCTCATTGGTTTCATTACAACTAGTACTGCATTTATTTTTGCAGGTGCACACAATAATGAATACAATCATAATACTGGCTGAAAGAATTGTTTCATTTCATGAAGTATTACAGTGCATAACATACTTCCTCACATAAATCATACTGAAAAGGGATTCATACTTCTTTGGTGAAGCTCTTATCAGATGTGGTATCCGTCAAAGCTCGACCAGTAACTCTGCCTTGCAAAACACTGTCGACAGAGTTGATGAAGCTGGACTTTCCAGCACCAGCAGGTCCATGAAGCAGAACTCTGAGATGTTTGACTTCTCTGTTTTGAGGCTGGTAATCCTTCACAAACTGCAGGTCTTTCTCTTTATGCCTGTTCAATAAGGAAAAGGATTATATTTCAGATCACAATGCACTTTAACATTATTATGTTGCTGCACATATTTAGTGGTTGCTGCAGGTTGTCACAGACATCTCTGAAAACAAACAACACAATGTCAGGAAGAGAGACAGTCTCAACAAAGGAGTGTGTGCAGTTGCACATTTCTGGTATTAATAATAGTTAAATAAAAGACATTAAACACCAGAAGCACCATCAATTAAACACACTCACCCCCATTGTAAGATCCTCCATTCTTCCATCAAAGCTGACAAATAGAGTGCACACATGATGTAAAATATCCAAAACACAAATGAAGAATCAGTTATTTGTATACATGTATCAAATGTATTTTTGCATCTACATATGTTTAAACAATGTTTTTTGTTATTACTTACGCTGAGGAGCTGGTATTGTCTGAGGAGCCGGTTTTGTCGATTGTCCACCCATGGCTACAAAAAGAAAGTAAGGCAATATTAAACAAGACTTATTACCAAGAACAAACACAACGTCAATAGATTCATTTTTCAGAATAATAATTTGTAAATTCAGACATGTTGTAAATTATCACCCGTAAAAATTAAATCCATCCAAATGAATTCACAGAAAGGAATAACATGAGCTTCTCTCTCTCTCTCTCTCTCTCTCTCTCTCTCTCTCTCTCTCTCTCTCATCCATGCAGGTGACGCCCGTGATAGTGCTATTGCAGTATCGATCGATGCCCCTTCCTCACTTTGAGGAAGTAGTTCTTGTTTTGTTTTTGGTTAATAAAACCACCTTTAGTTTATCCCTTCGTTGCGAGCCATTCTCAGGTTACACATTCATTGTTACTCCCCGCTTCCCCCTGTAGGCTCCAGTCGGGTGACGTAACAGTTTTACAGAAGGGAAAGTGAAAGTATAAAGTTCAACAGTCAAGAAAAAAGAAAAATAAACATTTTTACCTTTCACTTGATCCAAAAAATCAGGACAGAAACACAAATGTGATTGTACCTCTGCATGAATGTAATGAAACATCCATC
This sequence comes from Taurulus bubalis, assembly GCF_910589615.1. NCBI lineage: Eukaryota > Metazoa > Chordata > Actinopteri > Perciformes > Cottidae > Taurulus > Taurulus bubalis. The sequence goes on from NC_136605.1 coordinate 15,742,564, forward strand.
ACAGTATAGATGACGACTTTTTTTTTCATTTCATTTCTTAGAAACGTTTTAGCCAACGTTAATCAGAATACAACAATATATTAAAAACAATCTTACTTCAGCTGTTATGCTCGTAGAAGAAGTAGTGCGGTCAACCCAGCCTCCACTTTGATAGAACACTGTAAAGCAAACACCCACACGTAATATACACTGTGACTAGGCGTTACTGTAAGAGCATGCACCGACTTCAGAATAAGATCAACATTCCTGCGAACATGATGGGGTATGTCAACATTAAATAAATACATAAAAAAGTGAACAAAATGAACAAATAGGAAATGCAAATTCGCTATCAAGCTATAGTAGTGGTTCTCAACCTTTTCAGTGTCCTAATATAGAATATATGCAATTCTGTTTATGAACTTACACCTATATTTTATTGAATATGTATGTAAGGATTTTTGAATGGATGCTAATTTTAAATATATTTTTTACAAATCTCATGTACCCCCATTTGAGAACCATTGAGCTATACGCAGGGATTCCCAAAGTGTGGTGCTCGCACCCCTGGGGGTGCGGGAGCTGCCTCTAGGGGGTGCGCCAGAGGAAAAATGAAATGGTGGTCTAATGGTGTAATAATTAATATTAAACATAATAAAAAAAATAAGTAGTATTTTTTTAATTATAAAAATTCCCTTTGTAAGATTCAAATTTAAAATTAAAAACGTACAATTTAATAAATAGATGCACTTCCGGTCCGGAAGTGCACACTCCGGTCTTTTACGTACACACTAGCTAGCTTGTGCACCTAACGTCATTTCATTCATTCAGCAACATCCATGAAAATATGTTAAACTGGCTGAAATCGGGGAAGCTGTCAGGTGGGACAACTGAAGCTATCAGTAATAAAAGAGGAGAGGGACAGAGAGAGAGGGAGGAACCGGAGGCGAGAGAAACAGAGAGGTGCGTTGGGGAGAGACCGGGAGAAGAAATCGACCGGGAGTCGGAGAAAGAGGAGACGGAGGAGACTGAGAAGGAGGAAGGGATATCACAGACAAACCGGGAGCACAGAGGCCCATCGCGGAGTCAAGGTGAAAAAAGAGGAAACGAGAGTGAGCATCAGACTGGGAAAAAAAAGAAGAAATATGATGACAATTATCTGGGTCTGGGCTTCACTTGGATTGGCAATGCAGATTGCCCGAAGCCACAGTGTGTGTGTCCTCGCCATCCTTATTGCTCTTTAAAAGTGACGCCTTGTGTAACTGAAATTTATACAGCGGACTAAATCTTGTAAGAAACACCACGCGCGATCAAACAGTTCTCGCATTGGTCCGATTTTATGCGGCTATAAATAAGCTCTGTTGCGTTTTTTTTTTAAGGTGTGGGGGATTGGGGGTGCGTGAACCCGGTCGGGATGTAGAAGGGGGTGCGTGGCCTAAAAAGTTTGGGAACCGCTGAGCTATAGGATCGACTCCAGCGACCTCCGTGACTAAATGTGTGCAGTTTCCACACCATACTGTGATTGAGCTGGTCAGGACGCTCTCGACCGTACATCTGGAGAAGTTGCTGAGGATTTCGGGTGGCATGCCAAATTTTCTCAGCCTTCTGAGGACATACAATCAGTGCTGGTGTGTGCTGCACCCTCTTCCTCCTTGGGTCAATAATCATACGGCTCTTAACGTAATAAGATAAGATAAGAAAAGATAATCCTTTATTAGTCCCGCAGTGGGGACATTTACATGATTACAGCAGCGAAGGGGGTAAAGTGCACACAAGAGACATAGTCACAGACATAGTCAAAACAGTAGTACAAAACAGTAAATAATCTACAATAATTCAATATTATATATACAGATAGAATAAGTATAACAACTTTGCACAGTGTATTTATATTGCACAGGTTGGAGTGAATAAAGTGATTTATGTGTTTTTTGTGTTCTACTGAGCTCAGCTGGTTGTGCAGCCGGACAGCAGCAGGAAGGAAGGACTTGCGGTACCTCTCCTTCACACAACAGGGATGGATCAGCCGGTGGTTGAAGGAGCTGTGCAGAGCTGCCAGAGAGTCCTGCATGGGGTGGGAGGTGTTGTCCATCAGGGATGATAGTTTAGCCATCATTCTCCTGTCTCCCACCACCTCCACCATATCCAGTGAACACCCCACCACACCGCTGACCTTCTTGACAAGTGTATTTAGTCTCTTCCTGTCAGCTGTCAAGGTGTTGCTGCTCCAGAAGACCACTCCATAGAGGATGGCTGATGCCACCATACAGTTACATTGAGAGATTAAGCTTTTTATACAGTATTCTCTAAGGTCCTTTTTTGTTTAAATCATTTTGAAAGATATTCCCAAAAACTAGTCAACGTTTATCACTATAAATATGATTTTTAAAATCCTTCATCCGCTGTTATGCCTCTGGAAAGAACTGGTGACGGTCAAGGAGCGCTGTCAGAAGGACCGATACAGGAAAACATTCCTGCCCACTGCTATAAGACTTTACAATAAGTCACCTCTGGCCAGATCCTCCGTAAATTAATCAACATCAACATCAATAGCCCTTTCATTGCTTTTGTTGTTTGTTACTCACTGTACATATCTGTACAGTGAGTAACAAACAACAAAAGCAATATACATTTCATATACACAATATATACTTTGCATACTTTACACATACTTTGCATTTTTGCACTTTCTTTATTGTTTAAATTTAATTTTCTAATTGAATACACTCTACTGTTTTGTTGTATATGTTGAGTTTTGTTGTATATATTGAGCATCTTTCATCCCTGTTATGTTTGTGTCTATAATCTTGCTACTGTGACAAACACATTTCCCCTTGTGGATGAATAAAGTATATATCTTTCCATCTATCATCTTAACCGTAAGGACTCTTCTTCCTTTTTAACACTTTGACAAATGATATGACGATACTGTACCACAGTTTCCAGTGGACAAGTTAAAGCAGTTAAATCATGACTTGACGTTCCTAAACTAAATTACAAAGAAACTTTGCAAAGTGACACAAGAAGGTGGAGCTTAGTAGAAAGGTGATTTATTTCAGGAAAACAAAATTGTTACAATTTACTTTCAATGATAAAGGATTGAAGTTCTAGATGAAAACACCTGACAAGTCCCAGACAACACCATGGTTGTTACGGTCGGGGGAGAAAAACAACTGGGGAAGGACCCAAATATAGGTAGACACGGGGAGCAGAAGGATGATAAATGGTGATTTTAATAAAGAAATATCCCAAAGAAAACTTACTTCGCAGGTAAATCCAAAAATGAATATCTGAAAATCCAACAGGCAGAATGACAAATCGGTTGGATTATTTATTGATATGATTATTTATTTCACAATGTTTCATTTAATGTTGCAAACTACTACTGTTAATCCAGGTTTGTTTTTTATCGTTTTTTTTATTGTTCCCAAAGTAATATAGGAAACATTTTTAAAATGAAAATGTAATTTCAAACTGTAAACTCAAAGGGCCCATCATGTTCACTGGAATGTTGCTCTTATTCTGAAGTCGGTGCACACTCTACAGTAACTTCTAGTGTGGACAATTTGGATGTTGGCTTGACAGTGTTCTATCAAAGTGGAGGCTGGGTTGACTGCACTACTTCTTATTAAGTAAGATTTTTTAAATATATTATTTATTCTGATGAACGTTGACTAAAAAGTTTACAGTTACCTTTTTGTTTCTTTACTGATACTTTCTTTGGATCAAGTTAAAGGTAAAAATGGTAATTTTTCAGTTTTCTTGAAAGTTGCCCTTTACACTTTCACTTTCTCTTCTTGAATGCGATAATTTGATTCCTTTCTGTCAATTCATTTGGATCGATTTCATTTTTATTGGTGATCATTTACAACATGTCTGAACACACAAATTATTATTCTGAATTATGAAGCCTCAAATATTCTGTTGACGTTTGGTTTGTTTTTGGTAATAAGTAATGTTTAATGTTGCCTTACTTTCTTTTTGTAGCCATGGGTGGACAATCGACAAAAGAGCGTAAGATACTGAAATATTGCAAAACATTGTTTAAACTTATGTGGATCAGAAGATTACTTTACACATTTATTTCAGCAATGTGAAAGAGAAGGACGAGTAGATCAAATTTGTAAATAAAAACCTGCATACAGTCTAAAATGCAAAAATACATGTATAAAAATAACTGATTCTTCATTTGTATTATGATATTTTACATCATGTGTGCACTCTATTTGTCATCTTTGATTGAAGCATGGAGGATCTTACAATGGGGGTGAGTGTGTTTAATTGATGGTGCTTCTGGTATTTAATGACTTTTATTCAATTAATATTAATACCAAAAATGTGTAACTGCACACACTCCTTTGTTGAGACTGTCTCTCTTCCTGACATTGTGTTGTTTGTTTTCAGTTTCAGCAACATGTTGGTTTAGTTACAGAGATGTCTGTGACAACCTGCAGCAACCACTACATATGTGCAGCATATTATTAGTCATTTTCCTTATTGAACAGCAATAAAGAGAAAGACCTGCAGTTGGTGAAGGATTACCAGCCTCAAAACAGAGAAGTCAAACATCTCAGAGTTCTGCTTCATGGACCTGCTGGTGCTGGAAAGTCCAGCTTCATCAACTCTGTCGACAGTGTTTTGCAAGGCAGAATTACTCGTCGAGCTTTGACGGATACCACATCTGATAAGAGCTTCACCAAAGAAGTATGAATCTATTTTCAATGTGATTTACCTGAAGAAGTATGTTTATGTACTGTAATACTTCATGAAATGAGACAATTCTTTCAGCCAGTATTATGATTGTATTCATTATTGTGTGCACCTGCAAAGGTACATGCAGTACTAGTTGTAATGAAACCAATTAGGCAAAGCGTCTCGTAGACATGTTTCAACAGTTAAAGGTTTTCTTCAATAGGTTGTGATTGTTGTCATTAAAACTGCACTTTGTATGTTTTACAGTACAAAACTTACAAAATCCACAAAGGACCAGGGACATTTTACCCTTTTGCCTTCAGTGACATCATGGGCATTGAGGAGGGAACTGGGAACGGAGTTTGTGTGGAAGACATCAAACTGGCCATGAAGAGGCACATCAAAGATGGTTACAATGTACAGTCCAGATAATTACTGAATGTGTTGGATGTATTTCAGTATTACAATCCAAAAGTATTGTATTTACGTAAAGATAGATTTCTTTTATTCTTTGATTTTTCCTTCTTCTCCAGTTCAATCCTCGCTGTGTAATATCAGAGAATAATCCAAAATACAACATGGACCCAACTCTGGAGGACAAAGTTCATGTTCTGGTTTGTGTCATCGATGCCGACACAGTACATCGTCTGAGTGATGCATCTATGAAAAAGATGAGGGAAGTGAGACTTGCAGCTTCAGACATGGGTAAGGTTTAATTTGTGGGGTTCATAAATTGAATAAAATAACCTGACAAACATGTATTTGATTGAACTGGATTCTGCTTTGTATCGGCAGGGATTCCCCAACTGGCAATTCTCACCAAAATAGATGAAGCTTGTCCAGAGGTGGAAAGAAATGTACGGAACGTGTATAAGTGCAGTTACCTGAAGGAACAGGTAGGTTTCCATCTGTGATTGTGTGAGAGTTATTATTCAAATTAGAATTCAATTATGCTTAACATTTTAAATAACACAAAAATCTCCTTTGTTATTCAAATTTAGATGGATGACTTGAGTGCTACACTGGGCTTGTCACCAAACTGCATCTTTCTCATGAAGAACTACCACTCAGAGATCGACACAAACGATGACGTTGATACAGTGATACTGAGCGCACTAAAACGGATCCTTGAATCTGGAGAAGACTTCGTCAACAACCTGTAGTCCTACATACTGCTGAGGCAAACTTTAAATCATCGTGAAATTCTTTTTTTGTGAACAGTGATGTAATTAGATAAAGTGGGCAAAAATGACTTTTGGTTTTTCATTTGCAAGCATGCAATCGACACAGTTTATGCTCTAGGATACCTGAATGAAGTATGATAGGCTGCATCACTCTCACGATGCATTTGAGCTTTTTTTGTTATGTTAGTTGTGCTTTGTTGATTCAGGTGGTGATTTCTGATGTTGCAGTCTCCCAATAATCATAACTCCGGTGATTATCAGATGAAAACACATGTCTATGTTAAAACTGGGCTAAATTAGCTTGAAAAGTGAAACTTTTATGAGACAACTTGTTACGCCCCGTGGTGACTCGGAATGGGACGCAACATAAAAACAGATTTGGACAAGAGCGGGTACGGTCACACATTTATTTACAAAAACGCAACACAGGGAACAATAAGGACTGTCAGTGGCACCAAAGAAAAGAATTTAACAAAAACCCATCGCCCCCATTGACAGGTGCTTTGCACCCAAAAAGTACAGGGGGTGAGGCTCACTCTAACCTAGGGTGTTAACAACTCATTGACCCTGTGCACACAACAAAAGGAAGTAACAAAGACAACAACAAAACCAAAGTAGGCTGCTAACAAGAAATAGGTTAAACAAAGGAGGGGTAACTAAAGACAAAACATAAACAAGGAAACAAACAAGCACTAACAATCAGTCAGCGCTCAAACCGAGCTCTGCCACAACTCAACACCACGACCCGAGGCAGAGTGCAGGGGGCAGAGAGAGACTTGACAAAACGGAGGACTATTAAAAGGGGGACCGGTTGATTGGAGACCTGGAACAGGTGAGTTGATTGGATGACTGGAACCAGGTGTGTACATCTGTGAAGTATGAGAAAGACAACAGGAGGGGGAGACAAAGCAACAACACAAAACACAATACATGTACGCAAACTAGAGATACAGGACACTGTCCGTAACACAACTGATTACATATGCTGTTGCTTTACTTCATATTTAGAAATTGCTATTGAGCTATTGAGCTAGTACTGCTCGACACAATAAATACGGACATTTGTAATTAGTCTCCTTCTATTTGAGTCCTTCTAGTCTATTCCATACACTATATTGTCTTGTAATGCATCCATTTGAAGTGATACATGCAGTATTGCACACGTTTATACATTGTGTGGTAAGACATTAATACTTAAGCAAAAAAATAAAACTAAATTGAGGCATGAATTGGCCCCTTATATAACAAATTATTGTCCAGAGTGCCATGTTTAATAAAACTATGTTAAGATTCAGTGTAAAGGTGTCCCATTTGAGTCTGGAGTGTTAAAAGGAGTCAGTCATGAAATCAATATATATATATATATATATATATATATATATATATATATATATATATATATATATATATATATATATATATATATATATATTTGTATTTTTATATCATTTATATTTTATATTTCTTCAAACCAAATGTGAAAATCTTATGATGTTCCCGTGTCATTTCTTCACAGAATCTCTTTCAGAGTATGATTGAGTTATTTTTTCTCCTGCTGCGCCTTGAAATACTTCAGTCAGACTGTCAAATAATCTTACGTAGTTAGCGCGATGTGACGTCATCACGTGATCTGGTCAACAACTCAGCTGTTGTGATGATGGCTTCAAGTTACCGTCGGAAAGTTGGAAATACAAGACCACCGCGATGACAAAAAAAAAACAATAGGACAGGAGAGCTCGTGACTCTTTATAACCTCTCACCAGATGTCATGAAAATGTCACTTTTTGTAAAAAAATAAAAATACTTAATACATTAATTAGATTAATACAACAAATTATACTTATATTACTTTGTAGTTTCCTCTCCGTTATATTAGTGCAGCACCAGAAGATATGTGGGTGCCAAGCAACTGTAATATAGTGATATAAAACATGATTTGTATTCCGACAATATCTAACATTTCACTAACATATGTTAGTGAACTCAAGGGGCATCGGACTGTGATTTCGGTGTTCGAGTGACACTGGGAAGTACAAGCTTCGGGAAGGCATGTGAAGGCAACACGGGACAAGTGAGGGGAAAAGAGGAAGACGTCCACGTAGCCTATCTCGCATCGCAGTCGCGCGGCCGTATAATGTGTACCGTTACATTTATTTAATGAAACGCGGCTTGTAATTACGCTGATAGCAGTGTTCATAGTGGCGGGGTAACGCGGGACAAGACACCGGTCCCGTTCGCTGAAAGAGAGAGGACTAAAAAATGGAGCTGGAAGACGGAGTTGTGTACCAGGACGACCCGGGGACATCAGCGATGATGTCTGAGCGGGTATCGGGCCTGGCCAACTCCATCTACCGCGAGTTCGAGAGGCTCATCGGGAAATACGACGAGGACGTGGTGAAGGAGCTGATGCCGCTGGTCGTGGCGGTGCTGGAGAACCTGGACTCGGTGTTCGCGGAGAACCAGGAGCACGAAGTGGAGCTGGAGCTGCTGAAGGAGGACAACGAGCAGCTCATCACCCAGTACGAGCGGGAGAAGGCGCTAAGGAAGCATGCGGAGGAGGTGAGTTTGAGTGCTGCTGGGGAAACTGGGAGGAATGGGGAGCTTGCCTCGGGTGATGTGCCCTCCCAGCATCCCTTTCGAGATGACCTGGACACGTGGCCCGGGGCAGCATCCCGTCCGTCCTGCCACGGAGCTCGTTGGGGATGTAAACAAGGCAGTGTCATGGCTAACGTCTTTGTATTAGCCTTGTGTCATAGCGGGACGGCCAGTGACGTAACAGTGCATCTCCAATCCAAGGATGGGACTTTTAACCCACTGCTCCAGCAAAGGCATCTTTCCAACAGCATCAGCACCACTCAGTCAAACCCATCTGCAGCCAGCCTCTTGCTTCAGATGACGAGGTCTCTCCTGAGCCCTGTGAGACCCTGACTGGGTAAACAGCAGGTGAAGTGACTCAGCGTTTTGGGGGCATCACTGTAACATAAATACAATGAAATAAACCCACAGTGATAAGAGGATGGAGACAGACACACTACAAGCATGGGTAGTGATTATACTACTGCATTTAGGGTCCTTCACTAGGAATAACACCCTTTACTGCCAGCAGGTCATCAGCTCCAACCTTCACCCCTGTGCAAAACACTTTAGCCATTCATCACCCTCATAATCACTCAATCAGATACGTTTAGGCCATACATGGTACTTTGTATTCAGGATGCAGTCACATATACATACATTCAAAGCCAGGCACTGCATCCAGGACCTGAGACAGAACTCACCGAAACTGAAAGCTGTTGATCTTCTTTCATCTCAGTTTTCACTTTAATTGAATGTTAAATTGGTTGACTGAGCAAATATCTGCTACTCATCAAGTGATCACCAGTAGCGTACGTCCATACAGTTGTGGGACTTGTAAGATAAAGATTTAAAAAAAGATATTAACTGATGCAGCATATATTTAGATATGAGCCCTTATGTGTGGTCCAAGCTGAAAAACAACATGATTCTACATTTCCCTTAATGCCAACACTCGATAGCATTTATCATGAGACTCTCTGTTAAATTCCCACCCCTCCAAACTCCATACCTTCAGTTGATAACCATCTTTCTGTTATACATTTGTTATAAATGAGACAATTAGAGGCAGAGTAGTGCTCCGTGTGACACACACTTACTTTGATTTGTAAAATCGGCGTGAAATCAAGTTCACCACAAAGTTTGATTTAGCAAAGAAATGGGTGAATGTTGTAGCAAAGGCTGTCTCTCATTGGTGTCGGACACTGCCAACAAACATGAACCCTGTGTGTGTGTGTGTGTGTGTGTGTGTGTGTGTGTGTGTGTGTGTGTGTGTGTGTGTGTCAAGGATCTGGTGTATTGGCTGGTTTAAATGTGTGAATCTGCCCTGAGCTTTTGAATTGAAGGGAAATGTGATGTGACTCAGACCTTCTGTCCCAGTTTGCATTTTTGACTCTGGACAGCGGGGACACTGGCCCCCAGTATGCCGTGGACACATAGGCCCCTCTGCACACACATTGACAGTGAAGCAGTGTGACAGCCAGACACACAAACACTCATACACATGCTGCACACTGACAATACAACTGTTATAGTAACACATCATGTCAAAAACACAGTAAAATGCCCAGTGTGTACGGGATTGTCCTGGAAGTGAAGTGAGCAGGAATAGCTGAGTCTGTTGGAGAGGCATGGTATAACTTCCAGGTCACGTGATCCTTTGTCAGACACAAGCAGAAAGGCAACTTCAACCAGCTTGCGTTTTAAGCTTCTTTTTCCTTTCCCCCCTGGGTGTAAGTGTCAAATTCTGGTGTCACAGACTTTCTTCTTCCAGATGAAACAGATTTGAGTTTTAGACCTTCTGCTTGCTTGGCCATTGATTGCTTTCTGAATCAAGATTTCACGCAGATGCAACATTGATAGTATCATCATTTTCCCGGCTCTGTTTTTAGTGCAACCCTCTGTCCTCCAATCTCTGGTGTAATTTGGAGACCTAGCCATGAAATTAAAGAGTGCACATTTGTATGATATTGATGACTGACATTACATTGATTTTGATTAAGTCTGAGGCATCTAGCCACCTGTTCAGATCATTCAAATGAATTCACAGCCTTCTCCAGTTTCTCATAGGTTCTAAACCTACATTAATGCAAGGCAAGTTTATTTGTAGAGCACATTTCAACAACAAGGCGATTCAAAGTGTTTCACATAAAACCAATAAAAGCATCAAAACATAATGCTGAAGAAAACAAGATTTAAAAACGATTAAGAACTTTAAAAACAGTCAAGAAGCAAAAAATAGAATACAAGTTGCAGTGCAGTTTAAGAAATAAAATGCATTAGTAAGATGCAAAAATGTATTAATATCCTTGAATCCGGTTCAATTAAAGGCAACAACAAACATAAAAGTCTTCAGTGTGGATTTAAAGGAGCTGAGGGTCTCAGCAGACCTGCAGCTCTCAGGGACCTTGTTCCAGATAAGTGGAGCAGAAAAGCTGAACGCTGCTTCTCCGTGTTTAGGTTGAGGTCTAAATCATAACTACACCTAGATTTCTGGCTTGCTGTATTACTTACTGCTAAAGTATGATTGCTGCTGTTGAGATTTCTTACATATATTCACTCTTCAGCTTGACATTATTTCATGATTTATCTAACTGATTAAATGTTTTTGCACATTTGTTGAGCTTATGATTTGGGCAACCCTGAGTGAAAACTCTGTAGTGGCCACTTCACCTCTGCAACAGACATACGCCTCCATGTGAATGAGATCATTTGTCATTGAGTCTGAACAAATTATATGTTCGTTTTTTCAGTCATATAGCGCAAAATAACATGCTGCCCAGCAGACTGTAACAATGGTTTGTACATCAAACTGCAGTTGCACTCTGCATCCAGAGGAAGAGGAAGAGGAAGGGCAGCCACATTAGGGCCTTGGCTCGCTCAGCTGGACAGGATGTGGACGCTCACTCTCCCGCTCAGAGGTCCGCCTCGAAAGAAACTGGGAGGAACTGGAATTTCCGAATGAACCATTAAGTCAAAAATCATGCCCCTCTAATGCTGATTTAGTCTTTTTTTTTTTTTTTTACATCCACGTCATTGTGGTAAATGTTCTGGAAAGTTACGCTGTCACAGTGGCACATGTCCTCTGTGCTATTGTGTAATGCACTGTCTATAGGGCTGCAACTACTATTCATAGATTATTTTCATTATTGATTAAACTGCTGATACGTTTTAATTCATCAATTGTTTCTATGAAATGTATTAAGGGGGGAAAACCATAACTTCCCAGATTTTCAGATGCCTTGTTTTGTCTTACCAACAGTTCATCCTCTAATTTGAGAAGCTGTAACCAAATACGTTGTCAATCTAATACTACTTATATGTTGCATACAAGTATATAAGAAAAGTTGCTAAAACATGAATGGTTTCCGGTTTTCTTTTCCTTTAGTAACATCAATAGCACATTAATGATGCATATTATTTAGCTCAAGTTCTTATAATTTTTTACTGATATATTAATAAATGACAAAGAGAACCTGATTATCCCTTTAAACAGCATCAGGCAACAATGATTTATGATGGGTTTGGGATTAAGTGTCCGTGAATCTGACCGCGCTCTGTGTTTCTGTTTGTTTTTGTTTGTTTTTGTTTGTTTTTCTGTGTGTCTGCGTTCCCGAGTAGAAATTCATTGAGTTTGAGGACACGCATGAGCAGGATAAGAAGGACCTTCAGAACCACGTGAACAGAATGGAATCCCACTCGCGGCAACTGGAACTCAAGATCAAGAACTACGCGGACCAGAGTGAGCACACACACACACACACACACACACACACACACACACACACACACACACACACACACACACACACACACACACACTGACATGCACACATGAAAAGTCACTCTTCTCACAATCACTGCTCTCCATTGTGTCACAGGGAAGCATCCATTCATTGAGATAAACATTCAGTTATGACTCAGTAGTATGATCTTTTATTCATCCGTATGTTCCCATGTAAAAGGTGTTTCCATATTCTCCTCTGCTGTTGCCATTTTATTCTCTCTTCATATAATCTTTCTCACTTGTTTGATGTCTCTGTCATGGTTTGTTACGCCTACTTTCTCTCTCCACTCACACACACACACACACACACACACACACACACACACACACACACACACACACACACACAACCATACACGCTAACACACACTCTCTTTCTCCCTCTCTGCTTGGGTAACTAACAGTAAAGGGATTATAGGATTTCTGTTATTCACGTCCTCCTAATGCGGCAGTGCGTTACCGCCCATCTCATTGGTGGATTAAGGAACGGAGCGAGAACGATTGGCTCTCACATTCGGTCTGGTGGGAAAACGTTGATTCTCACTGTGACCGGTCTGGTATCTAGTAGCAAAGTAACACAGCTGGTTAAAGTGAGTCATTCATTCTCACAAAGCTGTGAGTAAATGCCAATTTGAATTTATTTCATATCTAACGTTTAGCAGAAGCATTAACAAGGCAAACATAAGTGGCTCAATAATTGGTTTATTCTTTAAAATAAAATGTAATTTATTTATTTTTATCAAGTTTTTCCCAAATTTGGGAAAATGGGAAATCCTTGAGTGTACACGCTCCACGCAACTAATCAGTGGCTTTAATCAACCGCCGGCCACTCCCAGTGAATAGTAAATCATTTATTGATGACTGTGTGCTGCAGCACCTGAGCTTATTACGGCCTGAGGCATAAAGGACAGAGTCCACAGCTGATGACAGTTTAGCTCAGATTTCTCCAGCCATTCTCATTCTAGTTTCATTTTCATTTGTGTGGCACTAAAGAGACCTCATAATTAATCTGTTTTCCCCCCTTTTTTTCTCTCTTGCTGCTCTGTACTCCCATTAGGAACATTTGAATCTCATTTCTATCTGTACCGTCAGATCAGACATCAAGGCTGATGTTTGCGAGTGAATGTGAGATATGCAACGCTCTTTTAAAAGAACATCTTGATATTGTCAAGCAAAAGGCATCCAACAATCTGATGATGAAAATGTATATATAGACACATGTCTCACCCTCTTGGCTTCCAGACAGATTCATGACAGTATATTTAATAGACTTTAAGGGTAATTATGCAGCTCCCACAGATCAGAGAAATTACACTCTTGGAACTTCTTTAGTGTCGTCTTTTTTTGTGTTGGCGTTAAACAGCTTTTTAGGTAAATTCAATTATTAATTCAATCAATATCATTGGCTTAATGTTCAGCTGCACAGTGATTTGCCAAACTTGAAAAGCACTAATGCGAACACACAGGAGGGATTACTCCGGTCCTCGGTTATCTCCCCTGTGATTAGTGTCTGTATAGCCGTCCGCATTTCACCGCATTACATGCCTCCATCCCTCAGGAATGCCAGAATACACACAAAGTTAGTACACCATCGTGCAACATGCAGAAGCTTCAGCTGCTGTAATTGATAGTATCCAGCCTTTATGCTGTATATCCGTCTGCGGCAGGAGCTTTCTGTGTGGCTTAGGCTAGACCTGACGCGCTAGTCAGGGATTAGGTGTTTTTGTCACTTCTTAAATCGTCCCAACATTGAAACCCATTTCAGTGGGATTACCTCCTCTGCCTCGCACCAGTGCCTGCCTGGTAGAGCACACTTATGCAAGTGGGCTATGCCCGCGTTTATGTACTACAATGAGTTACAATGAATGTCTAAGAGTTTTAAAGATATTGTTTTGTTATTATTCACTTTGTAGTGGAGAGTTAAGGTAGAGTCTGTACAGTAGATATGACGCTACCGCCACCTGCTGCGTATCCTAGTTTAGCATTAAGACCAGCAAATCTAAAGCTCATTACATATATAAACGTCATATCTCGTTTGTTTAATTTGCACAAAAATCATAGTGTGAAAACAATGATTTGCGGTTTTGGGGGGTGTTTTATGCTGGACTATTTCTTGGCAACCAGGAAGTGACTGGACCCTGGTAGGAAACAGTCTTCTTTTTTTTTTTTTTTTACAGTTTTTGTACAAACAAGATATAACATGTTGTTTTTATTTTTTTCATTTTGTAATTAGCTCTTAAGACAAAGTATTATCTTTGTCTTATGCCTTGTAAATTGACTTCCTGAAACTGAGCAGCGCCGTGTTGTGTTTCAGTTGGCAGGTTAGAAGAACGTGAACTGGAGCTCAAGAAAGAATACAACTCCCTCCATCAGCGACACTCAGAGGTACGGGGCAGAGAAAGGATTAGGAAGGAGCTATTGTCAAGTTGTTATCATTAACCACACTGATGACAAGCTTCCTCTGGCTCTTTGTTTTTACTTCTGCAGATGATCCATAACTATATGGAGCACGTAGAGAGGATCAAATTGCAACAGATAAGTGAGACTTCAGAGTTGAGCGCAGTCGGTCGAGTCAGGTAAGACAACAATGCTTTAAGTTTGTATTAATGCTGCGTTCACGTCATATTGGATGGATAGCATCCATAAAATGAGTATTCTTTTTTTATTTAAGGATATGTGGAAATCCTATTTTAATACAAATCAAATTGTGCCCAGTGGGAATTATTATTGCGACCGGAGAGATTTAGATATGTCGCAATTCAAAAGATTTTCTCGACTACCAGATTATGGAAACCCTGATTACGGCGGCTGTATGATTTACAGAGCCAGTTGTAATTAATATGCTATGCATTGACAATGCACCATCATCTTTGGGTTTAATTACATTGAATGACGATGTTGGCTGATGTTAGATGTCAGACGCATTTTTCCATATAACGAATGTCAAATTGGATGTATTTATCCTTTTTCTGATATACTGATATATTCAGGAAAAATCTGATTTTTCCACTTGTAATTACAACTTGTATGTTGACATTACGATAACTCTTATATGAGAAGAACGCTGCATTAGAGACACGTGAGGTCCAACAGGAAAAACTTGTCTTAACACAATAAACAAACCTGTGAACAAGTTTATGTGAATATCGTACAGCGTATTTTCACAATTATATATCATATATACCATTTTGCTGTGTTTCACCTCTGCTATTGTGTCAACTTCAACCAAAAAGAGCACAAACATAAGTCATAGTTTCACATTTTCTCCCTTTCATCATATTTTCAATGCTTATATAAAAAATAAAATCAGTTTATAAAAGTACCTGCAATTCAAAACACTACCACAGCAAACACTAAGTGCTTTAAAAGGGCTCAACTGAGACAACATTTGTTAATTTGCGCCTTTGAGAAAATGCTTTTTTTCCATCCAGGAAAGAGCGGCCTCTTTCTTTGGGGATCTTCCCATCATCCAGTGGAGCGTTGGTGCTCGTCCCCGACTCCCAGGCCAGGGCAGAGACACCGGGCACAGAGGGCTGGAGATTCACCGACTCAGCGCGGTCCAACACTGCTAGCCTCAAGGTAGGCGTGTGGATGGCTGCTTCATGTGCGCTTTAAGCCCAGTAGGTGGGAAATGATGACTTATTCCTGTGCCATGTCTGGTACACGGTATTGGGTTGTTAACTCATGTGTGGATATAGAAAATGAGCTTCAGACATGATGTGTATGATGCTGAAAGACAAATAATCTATGAATTACAGACGCAAAAATGATTTACCTTGACCTCCTTATCTTTGGTCCAGAGTGTTAGTTGCTCATCCTATCTGATGATATGATATATCCACTCTGAATTATCATGATCTTAAATTATCTTTTTTTTCACTTGATATACATTTTTGGTACCAGAAAATTAAGTGTGCTTTCAGCATTTTAGCTGTCTGATAAAAATCATCTGTATACAAAACATACAGAAAACAAAATGTTTTAAATGTCTTAAATATGGAGAATTATCTGATCGTTAAAATCCCTTTTCCTAGCTGAGTGTTTCCAGCCCTCCTGCCAGTGCTGAAAGATGGAGGACTTTTGGCTTTGGATCCATTTAAAAATAGGGAACCTTTGATGAGGCTCTGGCACGCCTAAGCGTATTTTAGTAGGCGTCTGACAAGGCCATCTCTGTTTTCAGACATCTTCCTCTGTAGCCATTGATGAATATGCAAACTTGTCTGTTCTCCTGGTGCAGCAGTCTGAGGAAATTGTTAAATGAAGGAATATTCATATTCAGAATAGATTGTTTCTATTAATGCAGCTGCAAATCACAACCCAGAGCTTTATTGTATGATGTGTATTTTTGTTGATTTCCGTTCATGTTAAACTGTTTTAAGTTTCACAAGAAATACTTCTAACCTAGACATTATTGTGGTTATGTTTACTCAGATGAAATTAAGCTGTTCATATGTACAACTGACTGGTACTCAAACTGTTTTGGTGTGTAGGTTATGTTTGTGTCTGTGGCAGTTAGGACCTGGAGGGTGACAATGTTAATTCATCACCACTGCTGCATCTGTGTTAAAACTGGGACATCAGCTCTGTGGCGTGATGCATGATGGGAGTGATGCCGCTGTATGGCTCGCAGCCAGGCACTGAAGGAGAAAAAGGCGAGCTGGAATGTGATCAGTTCTTATGCAATCAGTGCTACAGGGCGGGTTTTGTTGAACATGAGGGGCTTTGATATGCAGACAGGCTCTTAGAGCTAAACAGAGATGTCATATTTATTTATGTGAGTGGGTGGTGCCTCAAAGGAAGAGGAACGACAGGTTAATGATGTGCATATGCAGCATGCCGGGCATGATCTTACCTCCATCCACAATAAGAGCATCCCATTGTCTTTGAAGCTGGCATAATTATACTTTTTAAATCGCAGATTTTTCATTTAATTTAAGACTACACATTTGAAAATTCTAAATAAATCTAAGGGTGTAGAGTCAGAAAGAAGTGATCTTACCAGACCTTTGTAGCACCTCATCTCTGCTGCAGGTTAGCAGCTACTAGCATAGCATCACCCGAATCTATGGCTGAACTGCCGACAGTCCAGTTGCATTGTAGGTAATGTAACATGGGATAAAAGACTATAGCTCTGGTTCTTCTGCATCAATTGTGATACCTTTGCAAAAATTGTCTATCTGTTGGATTGCAATGCTCATTTAAACAAATCAAAGTAGATACGTAACTGGGACAATACATTAATTCATATTTCAAAGAAATTGTATACTTTTGTAACCAATTTAGGTAGTTCTTAAATATCTAAAGTATTTGTAATTTTCATAACTGATTAATACTTTTACTTCTTAAGTGATAACTTTATTGATTGGGCTCATCAATAATGCCCAGGACCCACACTGACTGGGACTCTTCCATCCCAAAGATAATCACAGACATTAACATATCCCTGCACAACGCTTCACTTCAGTTATATACTCAACAACTACTTGTTTCAATCCTAGAAATGTTACAGCCATCAGTCACTATTGTAAAACATAGATTTTATGAAGACATTATATACAGAAAATGGTGAATTAACTTGAAGAACAATTATATATTGCTTGTGGCCTAAACTAGACAGGGTACTGTTTGAGCTAGCCACACACACACACACACGCACACACACACACACACACAAGCACACGCACACTGATCCATTCACATCACAGAGATGCACACTTTGTTGCGTATGCCTTTCATCTGAACTGCTTCTGCACATGTGAGCTTCATTCTTACTCTCCCCCCCAAGCAGTTGGACTTTGTCGACCCCCCAAAGCCAAGGGAGGGTAAGAGTGCGCAGGACTCTACTTGGGGGAATTCACTGGCAGATGACTGCAAGGTAGTTGGATTAATAGCGGCTGGCGGAAGTGCCAGCAGCACGCCTGCATTGGCTGTGGACAGCCCAGTGTTTGTGTCTGCGTGTGTGGGCTTCAGTAGTCTCTCCCCCACTTCGCTGTTTTATCATTTCAAAAGCGCCGCCTCTCACTGTGTGCATCTATAGACCCTCACTTCACAGACCACCTGCGCTCGATCGTGCTACATGCAACCATGTCCTGTGTGAGGGCTTCATTGTTTGGGGTCGTTTAAAAAAAATCTACGTGCGCACAACAATCAGCTGTGTCACGGATGGAATTGGTGAATTATTTGAATTATTAATCTTTCAAAATCGACAGCGTGGTTGCATCTGGCCTCTATTATTCTTTACCATTAAAATGCATGACTTTTATATTTTTATACTTTTATATGCTTCTTTGTTCATTTTCTTCCTTAATGCAGATTTTTAACGGAACTAACATTTTCTATCACTCATTGTACAATAACGTAGCATCATACATACACACGAATAGTGTCTCTAATGCTGTATTTGTGTCATGAGTTCTAACGTGCAGTTGATTTATACTTTCAGTCTCTGTGCAGTTTCTTCGTAACTGTTTTTGAATATTGTGTGGGTTTATGTTGTGTTACTAGAGGAAGAGTGGCAGCTCCCATTGTGGCCATGTTTAATTTCAGTTGATGTCGTGTGAAGCCCCCATGCAGTCGTGGAGCTCTGTGTCAACTTCCTCGCCTGTGTTTGTGTGCTCGCTCTGTGTTGCTCATGTTTTATCTCTGCATCTGGTTGGAAAACTTTCCTCAGCAACGCTGTTTAGTGTTTTTTTCTTCTTTTTTTGTGTCGTTTCATTGTATTTCTGTTAGATTTCCTGATGTTTTAATGAGCTCAAATTACACTGAAAAGAAACCCAATTCCCTATAGTTTAGTATTTCAAATTGTTGTGTTTAAGGGAGTTAGAGGCCGATTTTGTTTGTCAGTCTTCTGTTATTCTGCATGTGTAGTGTATGTAGTAAACCTCCATCCCTTTCTAGTTTGATATTAGCTCTTTCAATCTGTCCAACCATGTTAACCTGTTAGATCGATAACTGTGTTGTGATGCTGTTGTTGTTTTTGAATAGATATCTGTAATTTTGCTGTATTTAAGCTTTGTTTCATTACAGGATGAGCTGTCAGACTTCACTGGCTCCAAGTCAGCCACAGTGTCCGACATGGAGAAGGGAGATGGGAACAGTAAGAGCACGGAGGTGCAGGCGGCACCGGGGACCATGTCCATACTAGTGGGTAAGGTCAAACATCATGAAACTGAATCACATTCATTAGTCATCTGTCTTAATGTTTTTTTTCTTTGTTACATACAGTATATGATACGAGGGTTTTGCATATGGTGTTTGTGCTGTAGAGGTGTCATAGAAAGAAACAGTTTTGTATTAATTCATTCTGAAAAGATTTTTTAGATTTTGACTAACACACATTATCCTTCTTTCTCTTTGGCATGTGCTCTGTTAAACGCAGGTTTGCCTGAAAAGGAGGAGAGCTCAGACGTGCAGGACATCATTGAGACCACCCCTGAGCTGGACATGGATGTCATTGGATACAAACCCGGCAGGTAGTCAAAAGCTACCAGACCAGTTTTAAACAATGTTTCCCCAGGTAGTGCAGCATCACCTCCTGTTTTCTTCTTCTTCTTCTAGTACTCCTACTAAAGGCATTGAAAACATGGCATTTGACCGAAACACCGAGTCTCTGTTTGAAGAGCTGTCTTGTGCAGGCACTGGGATCATTGGGGACGTGGATGACGGGGCCGACCTGCTGGGTGAGTAAAAAACTTTATTTTCGTTGGAACAATGCAGAACTGAAATGGAATAATGGAGTTGGATACTCTGAATACATTTAATCTGGATTGTGGTAGAATAGTCGGTAAGAAATGTCTTTATTCATTGAATTGACTCAATAATTGTGAATAAGTGAATAAACCCTACCGTCCTTCTATGGTACTTGAATATTCACAATACGTAGTGGGTTGTTGTGCAAGAGTTTCCAATGACTAGCATATTGTGTGAAGATTTAGCATATAAATGTTATTAGTGATATTCTACCATGGTCATGGAAAATATTTGTTTGTAATTTGCTCACAGGTGTCTATTAAATTAAATTAAATTAAATGTACAAGGTATATACATAAGACTCAAAGGGGAAACATGGATTTAGGCCCTCTATCCTAAAAATCCCTCCCAAAACAAAAATGTAGATTGCAACTATTGGCCGCAAAGAAAGGCACCAACAACTCCTGTGTTTATGAGTTAAGAACAGGGGCAAAACGTTTAAGGATAATCTTTCTAATTTATCTACATTTATTCCATTTGTGAAACATGTCGGGAAAATACCATTTTGCCACGATAAACTTAAGTCTCTTTTTTTTCATCTGTGAAAACAGGTTAAAAGAGCGGTTTTGTGAGGCGTTTGTTGTTGTAACACTAATTTGAGCCACAAGGGGCTGCATGCCTTTATTCAGGCATTCACAGGTGAAACAAAAAGTAACGTAGAAAATGTATCCGAGCGCAACTTTCTTTTCAACTGTTTCCAAGATGGAAAACAAATGATTAAGAAACTTAAAACGATTTTCCCGATCAAACCATTTCTTACCTTTTCTTCAGTCATAATCACAGGGGAGGAAACAATTTAAATCAGACTTCTCTCACTTGCCTCTCAGGACTTCCGGAATTTCTCAATTTCATCAACTAAAATTATTGATCTTGTCGTATCAGCCAAATGAAATGCATGATAACCGTACATATTTCAAACATATTCCCATAAAGCTGTTTTACTGGCGCTTTACTCTCCTGCTCTGTTTGAGAGCAACTGTTGCTCTACTGATTGCACCTGTTTTAAACCCGTTGTGAGTCCAACACCTGCTGTTTGCTGCAGTGCTACACAACTTGCTTTGGTCCAGCTGTTCTACACAGTGTTGGCCATCGCCCCATGTTAACATCACCTCTCTCTCTCCCGTATCTCATCCTCTGGCTTTTGTCCATAATCCCAGTGGAGTACTCTGGTGTGTATGACCTCAAACCTTTCCTTAGCTCAACATTACTCTGTAAATGTCCTTGACCTCTACTTATTAGTCACTTTCTGCCATATCCACCCTCGTTACCGCTCACAGCTTTTCCTTCGTTATGTTTGATTACAGTCGGCATACAGTTGGCTCAGTAATGCACCGTTTACATCTTTTAAGCTGCCTACTTTTGGACAGCGTTTGGTGCATGGATGATGGAGTTCAATGCTTCCTTTGTTGGCCTAACCTTTTTTATTTTTACAGCTTGAATGACTTTTTTGGCCCTTGTATTTTCCTGTTTTTCCTTCTCTGTATTGCTAAAGTTGTTGTATCGACTAGCTTTAGAGACCCAACAGCATCTTTTGCTTGTGGAGTCAACAGCTACTCGTTTAGCTTTGGCTCCTTCATCACTTCGATCATTCCACTGTCTCAAACTATATCCGCATTTCTCTCTCTCTTCCTTGTTCTTTCCGCCTGACTTGGATTGCATGGTTTTCTCAGACCTTAGTTTGATTGGTAAGACCCCATCGACTCTACCCATCCTTCTCCTGTCAGTCATGTGACATGTGCTGTGGGTTTCTGTGTTTGTGGTAGTTTCTTGTGCTGTGTAACAGTGATAAATACCTCACTAGGAGATATTTCATATCCTTTGTAGTGCCTTGTTGTGTTTAACCCTCGTAAGAATTATATACAGTGCTGCATCTTAGTCTGTAGTGCTTATGTATTCACAACTTTAGCTTGTTGTCAAACAGTTCTTCATGTAATACAACTCTTTCATCATCAACTCTGTAAAGGAATGGGCCGGGAAGTTGAAAATCTCATTCAGGAGAATTCACAGCTGCTTGAGACAAAGTAAGCACATCATTACATGACTCTGATATGGGATATCTTCTTAATCCTTTGTACCTGTTCAAATGTGCCGGCAGTATTTTACAAGTGCACTGCAATGTCCCTGTTCCCATCTGTGCAGGAATGCTCTGAACGTGGTGAACAAAGACTTGATACTGAAGGTGGACGAGTTGACCTGTGAGAAGGAGATGTTGGAGGGAGAGATGGAGGCTGTGCTGCAGGCCAAGACCAAGATGGAGGACAAGAGCAAAGAGATGGAGGAGGAGCTCAAAAAGTAGGTCAACTACTATACCTGTTGTAATAATGATAGAGTAACAACAGAACATAGCAACATGATTTGATTTAATTACATTTATATCCTTGAAAGTGTAATAAATGGTCTTTTCCAGAGTGCGATTGGAGATGGAGGAAGTGAAACACAAAACTAAAGACGAAGAAGATGTGAGTATTCTGCACAATGTCTGAAGCTGCAGACCTTCTGTCTATGTCATATACACACAAACAGTACACGCCATGTCCTGTTTCTGTCGAGATGTAGCTGTATTTCTGAGTGGTCATGTGTGGGTTTACTTGTGTCCACAGAGTGATGTGCCGACAGCCCAGAGGAAGCGCTTCACCAGAGTGGAGATGGCCAGAGTGCTGATGGAGAGGAACCAGTACAAAGAGAGACTGATGGAGCTGCAGGAAGCTGTGCGGTGGACGGAGATGATCAGGTACAAATCAACATATGTGCATAACCGCATTGTTGTTTACATTAAGGCTAGTGTTGGAGTATCTCATTCACTGTCACTAATAGTACCAGGCAGTGTTTAAGTCTCTCTCACTCATAGTTAATATTCATCACTTACAAACTTAATTCTAGTGTCCACTAGAATGATGTCTGCTGTTTTCTTAAAGCTGAAATCTATAATCTTTAACACCAGGGAAAACATGAGTGTAATGAGTATGTATTTTATTCAGTCAATCATTACATATAATACAATAAGTAAAGGCACAATCTAATATGCAAAAAATGAATCCATCAATTAAATCAGATAATTAATTAGATATAAAGAAAAATATAAATATATATATCATTCACACTTGTAGCCCTCAAAAATAGTTTCCTTTTGAAAACCCAAAATGAGTTCACTGCGTGAAATGAGACAATGACCATGTGACACTGGTATATTATTCCTTATGAATTGTTGAAGTTAGACTTGTTCAACATGATAATAATTTTTCAGTTTTAGTGTTTGACACACAAAACAGATTAATACAATAATGACATAGCAATTAAACAACATAACCAATTTCATCCTTTAAATATAAAAGACAGCTGGATATCTTCAAACTGTCAACAGGTAACGTGATGTCATCTCGTCCTCTTCTTTAGGGCCTCGAGAGAAAATCCAACACTCACAGAAAAAAAGAAATCCAGCATCTGGCAGTTGTAAGTCCTCCCAAATGTACTTATTTTTTCTTTTTTAACTATCTTTGTCAGGGCATTCATTTGGACAGCCTATAGGTCAACTACTGTGACATTTTCTCTCAACTATTCAAATACATTTTTTTCTCTTTTCTTGGGATATGCAATTGAATTGGCAGCATTAGGTAAAGATGGTTTAATAAACCTTCCTCCAGCCAAACCTTTCTTTTTTCCCTCCACTGATACAGAACTGCTCCTCCATTACAAATGGATTCTACTTTGATGTGTCTTTATCCATAATATTTTCTCTCTGAGCAATGCATCAGTTGTTGTTATCACAAACTGCTCAGACATGACTCTCCTTGTGCCCCCGGGCATTCCTGTCTCCTGCCTGCTGTGTGCCTTGGTTGATGTTTTCCTCCTCTGTCGGCTCACAGGGAGCGTAAGAGCGACAGAGTTCCCCCTGCAGCCTGAATACACGTACATGTCTGTCTTAGGTCAGGTCCCACCGTTAGATCAGGATGCTATTTTTTAACGGATGTAGCAGATGTGTTTTATCTGGCTCATTTGAGTAGACATCAAGAAGATATTGACGGAAAATGTTAAGCAGTGAGCAAAAACCTCATGTGTTCATCACAAATAGTCACTGGAGTCGCATTTAGGTTTCATTCTGCTATGATTGGAGTGAAATGTATTGAATGGAATGTTTTCTACATTTTATAGTTGAAATAATCAATTAGATATTAAGATATTTTTTTTCCGCTTTTCTGGAACTGGGATTTTTTTTTAAAATTACAACTTTTTTTATTAAAACTTTTTTCTACACATGCTTAATGGTTTGATTATACTTAAGTATACAACTCACTTGACACTTAAGATAGTGTTGATACTTGATGCTAAAGACACAATTTGGTTCGTGCTTAAAAAGGAGTGATGTTCAATTCCCATTCGCAGTCCAATGTGAGAGGTATATGTCAGCTGTTTCACAACTCCCAGCATGCTTTTCATCATAGTACATGTTGGTGTCCTTGGTTGTCCGGTTGGTTGGTGACCCGCTACCTTGCTTTTCCCCTGCTCTCCTGTCTGCTCTGTTTCCCTCTTTCGCTTTCTGTAACTTTGCCACCTGCAGCTTCAGCAGACTGTTTAGCTCCTCCTCCTCCAGTTCCCCTGCTATAAAGAAGGTGGAGTCCCAGTCCAACATCAAATACAACGCCCCGGGCAGCATGGTGAAGAGGAGCAGCACCTTCTCCCAGTTCCCAACTGAGAAGTCAAAGACTTTTGACTTCCTTAATGAAGAGTGAGTAGCACAGTCAATGACTGTGAGTTTGGTGTAAGGGGACATGACACAAACCCCAAACCCTTAAACATAACTGGAAATTGTATTATTGCATTTTTATCATACATTTTTCTCTAGGAATATTATGTTCACGAATGGCCTGCAATAATGTCCATGTATACAATGTATCTGTCCGCTGGTTACATTTCTCTCTTTTTGCTCTTCTTGTAGAAAGGACCAGTGCAGCTCGCCGTCGCGTAAAGAGCAGAAGAGAGCCCAGTACAGACAGGTCAAGGCCCACATGCAGAAGGAGGATGGACGAGTCACTGCACACGGCTGGAGCCTGCCCAGCAAATACAAGGTAGGAATTTAGAATAGGACACAAGTAAGAGGAAATTAAATGTTTTTTCATGTGATAATGATCAAGACTGTCAATTTTGACCATGAATTCTTGTTAAGGTACCGGTGACACGGAAATTAACACTGTAAATGTGTATGTGCATGTTTATGCTCAGACAAGATTGAGACAACTGCAACTAGCCCTAAATATAAGCCACCCCTAAATATCAGAAAGTGACTCAGACCTCTTGACATCAGGAAGTGTGAGTCATGCTAAATCTAAAAACATGTGTATGATGTTAGTGTATTTGAATATTCTTCCATCCGGCTTCACAGTTGGAAGACCCCTGACGTAATCTACAATGAAACATATGAAAGCTATTCTGTCCACAGAGCAGACTGGACCAATGGTTCATTTTAACCTAGTATCCATGTTTTGCAATGGCTGATTCAAATTGGTGTCAGCCTTCCGAAAAAAACATTCACAGCTCCAAAACATTTTCTGTAGACCATACCACTACTGCAGATGGTAACCGTGTGCAGAGTGTTAGTGTGCAAGCTGTGTTGACTGTGTTGCCTTTTTGTCTAAATTTGAGTGAAAATCTGTTGTGAAAGCCTGTTTCTTTTGCATGTGCTGGTTATTCCCCGATAGGTGGCAAATGGTGAACAAATGGAGAACAAAATGAACCTACCTGTACCAGTATACTTGAGACCTCTGGATCAGAAAGATGCTTCTATGAAGGTACATAAGCCAATAACTAGATAACACAGCAGACTCTGGTCTTTAATACTAAAGAAAATCTGATATGTATATATCTTTTCTCTCTGTTCCCCAGCTGTGGTGTGCTGCAGGGGTCAACCTCTCTGGGGGAAAGACATTACCAGAGCTCATGAAGCAGACGAAGGGTTCTCAGAGTAGTCTGGAACAGTTGGAGCAAGAGAGTAAGGTAAGAGTAAGTTAATTAAGGAAAAGGCATTGCTATTCGTAAATCCAGGGAGGTCAGAAATTTCTTCAACCGTTGGTTTAGTTTCTGTCGAGGCTGTTGCCTGATTTAGTGTTGTCCATAAGGATCAGGAGAAAGGGGAGCAGGAGAAGGAGCTGGTCCTTCAGGATGAGGCGTCCAGTAGAGTGTGGGTGTGCACCAGCACCCACTCCTCCACCAAGGTCATGGTGCTGGACGCCATTCAGCCCTCTGACCTACTTGACAGCTTCTACGCCTGCAACACCCACGTCGTCTGCATCGCCAGCGTGCCAGGTGGGCTGAGTGGTCACACTGTTGGTTTGTGTGGGATGGATGAGTGGTTTTCTTTGTGCTCGTCATCCACGACCGCATCATTTATTTTCTTTCTCTTTCGCTCGTTTTATTTCTACAGGCGCGTTGGAGACGGATTATTCGGCAGGTGAAGAGGTACCCCAGGACCCGGAGGCTAGCCAAGGTGATGGCGTGTCACTAGCCGGCAGTGTGGCCAGTGTGGGCTCAACGGGCAGCGATGGCGCCATGGCAGCAGAGGGGACCACCGCCATTCCCCAGACAGCCATCGCAGGTGTCACGGATCAGCCGGCTGAGCACAGCGGCATCTCTAACTCAGGTGCAGTAGTTTTTCTGCTGACAAAATACTTTGATCGAGTATGTCCTTATTTGTTATACTGCTGGCATCAAACACAACGGTGGCCACCACCTACAACTCCACCAGGAGGCTCCATCTTTGTGATGCAGGTTATCCACCAAAACCTTCCTGTGTCACTCGTTTAACCCTCTGATCAACCCTGTGATCCACAATGCCCACAGTTGAGCTGTCCAGAGAGACCAGTCCAGCAGAAGACAGCGTTCCTGCGGCGGAAGAGGCAACGGAAGCAACGGAGGCTAACGCCGGCGTGGGCGAGGAAGGAGAGGAGGACCAGGAGGCGGATCCAGACCAGCCAGGAATGTACACGGAGCACGTGTTCACCGACCCACTGGGGGTGGGACCCACGGACTCCCCCTCTGCTCACACTCAGAGGTGAGCACTGATGTTCTAGATTATCACTTCTATAATTGTTGGGTGGGTTTAGTAAATACTAATATATCCAGAGGAGAGATCGCTTATTTTATGAAAAGTTTTTCAAAGTGCATAACTGTAAAAATAATGTTCTGCCCGATGCAAAAGTCCACCATTTATTAGAAAGGTTGATTGATTTTACTTTAATAATTCCACAGCAAAAACACGTCAAAAAAACTAAAATTAGCTTCAGTAGATTATGATCAAGTGGCCTTTTGAAGTCAGTAGTTTCACATAATATCTCCTTTTCTTTTTATTTTTTTACCATCTAAAAAGAGCTGATGCGCCTGAACCATACAAACCATGTATACTACTATTATACTACTATCAATTATTATAGATACAAAACAAGTATATAGTGTTTCCTCCCCTGGTAGACATTAAATATTAAATAAACATTGATAGGATATTTAGCTCATAGAGAAAATATCAATATGAACAACCCTGGCAACATTTATGTATACATAATATTTAAAGAAGTCTGAACCTTTCTGAAGTGTTAAAGTTTTCTTAGGAAGGGGGTATTTGAAATTTGAATTGTTTCTACCTTCTGTGATCCAAGGGGCTGTGGACATGATGGCGAGATTTCCTTTCCAGAAGACTCAGACCCGTCAGATGGGGAAGTCCTGAGGATGAGCAGCGCACTTCCCACCATGTGGTTAGGAGCTCAGAATGGATGGTGAGCAGGACAACAGCCACTAGAGGGCAGCAGCAACATGTCAGGGCTGACACACACACACACTTAAAATGTGCACTGGTGTGAGCATTTACTGCACTGTTTATGACATTACTGAAGATCAAGCCTGTTTTTATCCAATAATGGTTATTTTATTATGAGAAAATGTATGAATGTATTATCCACTCCTCATAAGCTTGCATTGCACTCTGATCAGCGTTTCTTTTTCTCTGTCTCTCCCTCTCAAGTCTTTATGTGCACTCGTCTGTTGCTCGATGGAGGAAGTGTCTCCATGCCATCAAGCTGAAAGACTCCATCCTCAGCATAGTGTGAGTACAAAGTCAATTGTGTAGTTCTGCAAGGACACACACACACACATACACAATTCCAGATTTATACCTACAGGAAAAAATGTGTAACAAGAGTGTGTTCATGTCTTGTTACAGGCACGTTAAAGGGAGAGTCCTGGTAGCTTTGGCTGATGGGACATTAGCAATTTTTCACAGAGGCATTGGTGAGTCTGTAGGTTAGCACTCGTTGTGGTGAGACACTTTGTGGTTTAGTGCAGAATTCAGAACATTTTAATTCCAGTTTTTGCATTTTATTAACTTTTTGGTCTGAATTTAAATGCACCGCACTGTCACCATAATTTTGTTCTTGGTAAATGTTTTATCAATTTACAAGGAAGCTGTGAATATCAGTTTAATATTTTGCATAGTGTTTATACTGCTGGATGCCAAATGAGAAAGATCATAGATTCTCAAGTCTTTTTGTTTCTCCCATGCAGATGGTCAGTGGGATTTAACCAACTACCACCTGCTGGATCTGGGCCGGCCCCACCACTCTATCCGCTGTATGACCGTAGTCCATGACAAGGTGTGGTGCGGTTACAGAAACAAGATCTATGTCATCCAGCCGAAGGCCATGAGGATAGAGGTACAGCTGTAGTTATATTAAGTAAACCTTCTGTCACTCAAATGAGTTTTCCAAACCGACAAAATATTGTATAACCTTTGGATAAAGGATTTGAAAATCCTACTTTTGACATTTCCGTAATATCCTAATCCTGTTCTCTCACGTCTGAGCAGAAGTCGTTCGACGCTCATCCTCGCAAGGAGAGTCAAGTGCGGCAGCTGGCCTGGGTTGGAGACGGCATCTGGGTGTCCATCCGACTGGATTCAACTCTCCGCCTGTTCCACGCCCACACCTACCAGCACCTCCAGGACGTGGACATCGAGCCCTACGTCAGCAAGATGTTGGGTACGCATACTTTACACGAGTCCTCGCTCCCAGGAATGCTTCTCTCTTCCATCTCACCAGACCATGGCTTTTAAACAGTAAACACGAGTGTGTTCTGTGTGTGTGTGTGTTGCAGGTACGGGTAAACTAGGTTTCTCCTTTGTGAGAATCACAGCTCTGGTGGTGTCCTGCAGCCGACTCTGGGTAGGGACAGGAAACGGTGTCATCATCTCCATCCCGCTGTCTGAAGGTATCACACACCTCTGGGTCACCCCACACAATAGACTCTATGACATAGCACACATGTTAAACAGATACAATATGTGAGCTTTAGAGACGTCAGGAGGTGAATTTTGTGAAAAGAAAATAAGGGAATTTCCCAAAACTATTTATTTAAGATAAAAAAAGCTCTCGTTGACTTTAAATCCTGGCTGCCATGCATCTCGCTTCTCACTGTGCATCTGCGTCTTAGATTTCTCTCAAGGCACGTTCAGACAGTGCAGCAATTGTTACTACCGAGGTGCTACTTGTTGAATAAAAGCAAACTGAGTTGCCATGGATACAGGTCTTTCAGTCACCTTGTAGCTATGCTTGTGTAATATAACAACTTTTTTTTATCATGTAAGCTCTATAGTCTTTCTTTTCATGATTTCTTCTGTGCAGTTCACTCTCCTTTATTTCTGTTTGACCTGCTCTTCTCATCGTGTGTGTGTGTGTGTGCGCTTCAGTGAGCCGTAAACACTGATGATTTTTGATTCAGTTTCTACCTCAACCTTTTGTCAGAGACAGAGATTTGATTGTTTGACCTCACCTTTTGTCTTTTGCGAAGCCGCCTTCACCCACCGCTGAACTTTTTGTGCCAAAACAAGATAGTATGTAAGATGTGACATCAGTAGCTTTTATTTAAAATATAAAGTGTATTCTGCAGCCAACAAGACAGCGGGAATAGTGCCAAATCGGCCCGGCAGCGCTGTACGGGTTTACGGTGACGACGGTTCAGACTGCGGCGTGCAGGGCAGCTTTGTGCCGTACTGCTCCATGGCCCACGCCCAGCTGTGTTTCCATGGACATCGAGATGCTGTCAAGTTTTTTGTCACGGTGCCAGGTAAGCGGCAAGTGGTGACAAATGCTGAAAAATGAATCACCATTAAACCATCAAAATGGTGTCTTTGGGTCCAATTTACTGTATGTTAGTAATATGACAAACAGCCATTTATGTCTGTGAGATTTATGTGGAGCTGCAATGAAATAGATACAACTTTTTTTTTGTCACAGGTCAGGCGATGCCCCCTCCAGGCAGTGCAGATTCAGGCTCTGACGACCCTCCATCTGAATCCTCTGATGCAGCTACCTGTGAGCCTAAAACACACCTGGTCATGAGTGGAGGCGAAGGCTACATTGACTTCAGAATGGGTGAGTATGTCACACCACCAACAAAATAAGTAGCATTCAATATAAAAGACTACATTTTAATCCACATGAAAGTAGTGCAACTGTTTACTGTACTTAAAGGGCCAATGTGTTGCATTTAGGATATATTGGTAGGTTTGGAATATAATATTAATAAGTGTGTAATGACTTGAAAATAAGAATCATTGTGTTTTTTGTTACTTGAGAATGAGCCATTAGTATCTACGTACGCAGCAGGTTCTCTTCAGAGTCCACCATGTTGCACTGCTGTTTCTAGAGGAGTCCAGAACGGACAGATCATGCGCTGGCTCTATTCCGTTCTCATGCGCCCCCGTGGTTCTCCTACAGACTTAGCACAAGGAGAAGTTCAAGTGCATGTAGATGCAGCCAAATCCTGCACAATGCAACTTTAAAGCTGGTTCAAAGCCCAAATGTCTTCCATGTGACCCGCTGGTATGCTGTTTGTTTGACTCCTCCTCCTCCTCCTCATCAGGTGATGAAGGCGGTGAGTTGGACGGTTTATCAGAGCCAACAGCCAGCCAGCAGTCGCCTCCTACCAAGGCCGAGCAGAGCCACCTCATCGTGTGGCAGGTCACAACCTCATATGATTGAAAACCAATCAGACTGCCACCAAACCCCTGCATGTCCTTCTCTACGTTTTTTATTTGATATTATTGATTGTTCTTAATGCTCGAGTAGTTGACTACTTTGTAAAACAAAACAAAAAAAACAATTATTTTTAGTCCATGTTTTGTACAGTTTATTCTTTATGAATTTGAATTAGATACGGTAAAGTTTATGTTAACTTTAAGAATACGTCCAAGTTCCGAGTGTTCCCTTCTGCTGGGTTGCATGTTGGAAAAAGCTGGTGTGCACTGGAGAGAGGCCTCGTTTACTCGGATGAAGTTGTGGGCATAGTTTGAACAGGTAATGTATGGAAGTCGGTCTCCCAAATGCTAAAAATATATGAAATATAAAAGGGAAAAGCGCTTGAAGCAGTTTTGCAGTCATTGAAAAGGAGCAGAAGTATATTTTATACGACACACATAATACTTTTACATTTGTAAACCACACGTATGTATGTGTGTGAACATCAGGTGTGTGTATGCATTCACTGAGTATTTTTATTATATTAACCATTAAGGCTGGGTGTCAGAATATGTTCCTAACAAGTCAAAATGTATACAAAATTTAAAAAAAGTCAAATTTCTTGAATGTGTTTCCAGAGGCTAATTACTCTACTGTGTGGTCTGATCATTAGAAAAGCAGCTTGCACGTACCAGTAGTTAATTAAATGTGCTTTTATTCAGCAACAGTTGTAGGATAAAACACTTTGAGAGGTTGTGTTATTATTGAATGCCACTGATTGCCACAGGTTTATGTTGTATGACATGAATAAATGTCTCAGCAGTTTGGGTCCTGCTGCTGAATAGAAAAACCGGCGCACTGTACTGTAGGTTAGCATACGCCTGCGTGGGGAAAACCCGCATCCTCGTCCAAGTGTGTGTGAGTGTGTGTGTGAGAGAGAGTGTCTGTCTGCTCGGGCGTTTTCAAGCAAAATCGTTGTGTGAAGAAAATCGGCCTGTGCCGCCAGCTTGGTGCTTCCTGTTTGCATTAGCTCATTGGCACTTTAAAATGTTAAAAAAAAAGTTAATTGTTAGTCGCTTGAGGTTTGGAGGAACACCCGTGGTGATGCACCCTACAATACTGTGTGCTAACCGTATGGAGGGAACAAAATGTACAAATATCTGTAGCGATGTGTCACCCCAGTAACCAAAAGACGGACGGATTTTTATTATTTTCACTTTTTCCGACATGAAACGTCTTGTGAGTCTAATAATTTGAAGGTATACATGTTCAGGGCGTTGTCCTTTTGGGGAAATAAGCTTGAAAAAGGGAATCTAACTAAAAATAACATGTTTGTGTTTCACCTACTAATTCTAATGCACTAAAGGGAGTCTCTCCTGATTGCTTCACCATTCCTTCTTTTGTTGTTACAAATACGTTTTTAAGCCCTGAAGGCAATTATTGTCATTGTTTTGGTTATTTTGGGGCGTTTTTTTTTATTGAATTTTGAATTCATGTGTAAGACACTTTTATTAATTATTTTGATGACTGTGACAGATACCAACATTAAGCAGGTGTTTTAATTTGTTTTTATATCTGAAAAGTTCAATCCATTTCAAAATAGGAACTTCTATTTTGTTTTTGCCATTCCAGTATTTATTTCCTTTGTCAACGAACCTGTCTTGGTTCAGAATGTAACTTTTTACATGAGCAAATTAAATTGGGAGGCTATTGTAAACAAAATAGTCCAATGAGTTTATGTGATTGTTAATAATGGTGAAATAAAAATAAATTAATGTAATCATGTTGGAACATTTTTGATAAACCATGAAATCAAAGTGTGCAAACTTGATGGTTTTAGAACCACACATTCATGTAATAAGCTATGCATGTTTAGTTTTTTTAAGAGGACACTGCTCTGTTTTCAGCTACATCAGTTTATTGCCACCGTTTTGGGTGGGGTGGATGTCCATACGTGTTTTTGTGTGTACAGTACATGTGTAGGAGTTTGAATGCAACACACAGTTGTCCATGTGTGTTTGGTTTTGCAGGTGTGTGCTGTATGTGTGCTCACCGTACTTCCATCTGTACTTCAGAGACTGGTCACATGTACCCGTTGCACCGGGCTTCTCTGGACGTGGTTCCTCCTGGTCAATGTTTGCTAAAACAGCATCATAGCCTTATTTTTAACAATCTATTAAACTCAATTTCATGGACACGTTTCTGTTATCATGTGTCTGATTGTTATTAAAAACAAAATAATCCACTGAAAGATGTGACAAAGTGTCTCAGCCAGCATGTTACTATGAGTAATGGGCTGTTAGAACAGTGTTTTTTTCTTCTGTGCAACTTTTGAATCTAAATGAAGCAGATTTACTGTTCATTTCATGAAGTATTACTGTGCATAACATAGGCTGGTAATCCTTCACCAACTGCAGCTCTTTCTCTTTATGGCTGTTCAATGAGGAACATTATTATATTTCAGATCACAATGCACATATGTAGTGGTTGCTGCAGGTTGTCACAGACATCTCTAACTAAACCAACATGTTGCTGAAACTGAAAACAAACAACACAATGTCAGGAAGAGAGACAGTCTCAACAAAGGAGTGTGTGCAGTTGCACATTTCTGGTATTACTAATAATTTAATAAAAGTCATTAAATACCAGAAGCACCATCCATTAAACACACTTACCCCCATTGTAAGATCCTCCATTCTTCCATCAAAGCTGACAAATAGAGTGCACACATGATGTAAAATATCCACAACACAAATGAACAATCAGTTATTTTTATACATGTATCAAATGTGTTTGCAATGTTAGACTGTGTGCAGGTTTTTATTTACAACTTTTGATCTACTCGTCCCTCTCTTTCATTTTCCTGAAATAAATGTGTGTAATCTTCTGATCTATATAAGTTTAAACAATGTTCTGCAATAGTTAAGTAACTTACGCTCTGGTTTGGTTGATTGTCCACTCATGGCTACAAAAAGAAAGTAAGGCAACATTAAACATGACTTATTACCAAAAAAAAAACAAATAGAATATTGTAGGCTTCATATTTTATAATATTAATTTGTAAATTCAGACATTAACCCCAAAAAATGAAATCAATCCAAATTAATTAACATAAAGGAATACAATGCGTATTCAAGAAGAGAAAGTGAAAGTATAATGGTCAACCTTCAAGAAAACTGAAAAATTACCATGTTGACCTTTCACTTGCAAAAAAGTATCACAGAAACAAAAATGTAATTGTACCTCTGAATGAATTTAATGATACATTGCATACAGTAAGTCATGCAATAAGAGCTCAAGATCAAGTTCAAGATGACGCTCGTTTTGTCTTCTTTATTTCTTAGAACTTTTTAGCCAACGTTTATCAGAATCAATATTATATTAAAAACAATCTTACTTCAGCTGTTATGCTCGTAGAAAGAAGTAGTGCGGTCAACCCAGCCTCCACTTTGATACAACACTGTAAAGCCAACACCCACTTTGTTCCGCGGCGCAGTTTATACACTAGAAGTTACTGTAAGAGCGTGCACCGACTTCAGAATAAGAGCAACATGATCTGAACCATGATCTTTTACTGAACCTCACTCACGAAGTAGTTTTGATTCAATTCACAATGTTAACCACGTATTGAATGACTAAAACTCAAAGATGTTTTTGTAACTTTGGTTGTTGCGTATTTATACAGGAATATGAAATATTGTAAAGAATATACTTTAAGATT
Source organism: Taurulus bubalis (assembly GCF_910589615.1). Lineage (NCBI taxonomy): Eukaryota > Metazoa > Chordata > Actinopteri > Perciformes > Cottidae > Taurulus > Taurulus bubalis. The sequence continues at coordinate 15,777,244 of NC_136605.1, forward strand.
TGAAGACAAGTTTTCAGGGCCTTTATAAGTGTCACAAACATATTCCTGCAGTACACTGGTGACATGTTATCATAAATGAAGTGAACTTTCTTCACTCCGTCCTCTGCATATCCCATCACTTAATGCATCTTTTAAGACAAATGCTCAGTTTAGAATTTAAGATATTCAAGTTTAACAACCAAAGACTGACAATGTAATGCTCACTGTTTTATAAAGTTGTTCATAAATAATGTAATCATATAACCACCAGATGGTGCTGTATGTCTATTTTCCAAAATAGGTTCTCAGTCTCACAGTGGTCACATGGAAATATGATTTGGAGGCTTTTGTGGAATGACAGAGGTTTCATTTAAGACCAAGCTTTTATAAATGTGTGCTTTAATCCATCATTCTGTTTACAGCTCATGTGCACAACAAAAGAATAAGGAAACAAACTGAATTCCCTTGACGCAAATTATATCCTGAAGCTCCAATGTGGAATATGTCACGGTATCGCTCAAGATGAGGAAACACTCATCTTGAGCATCAATGATATAAGATGGCAACACAAACATATTTTACAGTCAGATACAGTTTTAATATTATCTCCGCCAGCAGATAATGAGATTGTGTGTGTGTGTGTGTGTGTGTGTGTGTGTGTGTGTGTGTGTGTGTGTGTGTGTGTGTGTGTGTGTGTGTGTGTGTGTGTGTGTGTTTGTGTGGGAGCATCTCTGAGTCTGTCCACGGTTTATCTGGCATACTGCCGCACCAAAACTGCATAATATGCTGTGTGTCGAATTCGTTCTGCATGCTCACGGACCTCATGTGATTGCAGTGACTCATGTTTCCAAAACACCTTTTATTGTCTGTGTGTTATACTTTCGACTCCCTGCTCACTATTCTTAACCAGCCCACAGCCGGCCGTAGGTGATTTCACAGCTGAGTGCGTCGCCGCTGCTCTGCGGTCAGGGACACATTGGGGGGAAAATAGTTTACTCACTTTTTGACGATCAGCTAATGGAACTACACACACAGCTGAGTGCACCGCCTCCGCTCTGACGCCACTCTGACGCCGCTCCACGGCAACAGACAGTTATTCCTCGCTTGTTGTTGGGCATCAGCCTCATGTTTTACACGTGTATTGTCGGAAAAATAGAGTGGACGGAGTTGAGACACGTGCCTGCACAGAGCTGGTGTAGACATCTGCATCGATTTAAAATGAGAGCGCATCTGTTGTTTGAGAGTAAAAAAACCTGTCTGATACACTTGCAGTCTAGATGAGGGGTTAGCAAACTGCTGTGGATGTATTCATCCAATCACACAATACAGCTCATTGCAGACCCGGAAATCTGCACTCTACTGGGTTTACCTTTCTTTGTTTGTGCTCTGTTCACGGGGTCTTCTCCTCGGCCAGTAGGAGGCTGTGCTGCTCAGTGCTCCTGCAGGATGCAGCATCACCCCACACAACAGTTTCCATGACATTACATCACAGCGTAAAGCCCACCTCAGTCTCTCTCTTTGTCCCTCCATCCCACCTCGGCCTCTCTCCTCCTCCTCCTCCTCCTCCTCTTCGTGAGCCATGCGTGGGCTGACAGCGAGCCCTGCACAGGCATACAAAGAGCTTTCTGACGTCACAGAGTGTGTTGTAGCCCAGACGGGGGATTCTTCAAACTGTAACATGCCAGGATTGTGCTGCTTTACAGCTGGGATGCTGTAAAGAAGAACTGATCCCAACTTCCTGTCCGAGCTGTTTCCAATGAATTGGAATGGGGGCAAAAAGTAATTTCATTAGTGTCAGCTACCTATTTTAGGTAGAAGCAATGCTAAAGAGGTTAGTTTTAAACAGGACTTTCTCGGCCTTAGCTGACGTTGCAGTCATCAGATTAAATTGTTTCGTAGACACATTTAATAAAGATGGAGAAGAAGGATTTCAAAGTGGATGGATGACTTGGATGGACAGAAAGAAAAGGGTTTAGGTTGCTGTGCTGTGTTCACTTGGCTCACCGTTTAGTGTGGAGCTTTACTCGTGCACAGATGACATTAAAAGAAACCCAATAGGCCCCAATAGATGGAGGCAGGGCTCGCCTATTATGTACCATTCCCAGGTGCCTTCTCCGTGTCTCTCTCTGTCCTTCTCTGTTTCATGAAAGTCAATCGTTAAAGGTCAAACGTTATGATGTGCTTTTCTCTCTGTTAGTTATTGTGATTACAGAAAAAAACAAAAGCCCCTTTTTGCATGTTTGCTTAGTTTGATGAAACATGCTGGTGTCTCAGCTTGGGGCACAGCAGTGACATGCAACACAGGCTGTCAGATCAATAGTGTTGTCACTCTCTGATCTCTGTGAGAGGAACTTCAGAGAAGAGAAGACGGGGGTAGAATCTTCTCAGTGGAAGAGAACAAGACTTTTTCTCTTCCTGTATTACAGCTTCATAACATGTTGTACCTTTTATTCTCATGGGAGCTTCCGTGAGCGGAGGTTCATAGATAGTTGCAATACATTCAAGGATGCCTGTGGTATGTTAACATAGCAGTGTGTGGATGTATTGAAGAGTTTAAGTCTCTTGGCTCCTTAGCTGGTGGTGAAGGGGGCTGGATGAAGGAAGGTAAGAAATACAAGAGAAAGGAAGTCAACAGAGTCAAGGGAACGAGAAGAGGCCCACCAGATGACACTGGAGAGAGGGGAAGAGATGCATCTGCTACATATTAACAGGGTCCCCCTGCAGGTAGTGCAGCTGAAAAGCTTGGTAAACAAGTTTGTGTGTGTGTGTGTGTGTGTGTGTGTGTGTGTGTGTGTGTGTGTGTGTGTGTGTGTGTGTGTGTGGGAGAGTCTGATGAACAGTTTTTGTATGTGTGGGAGTTATAGATTTTTATGTTTTAATTCCCAGATTCTATAGCATGATTCTCAATGAGGGTCTGTGGAGAGAGATCATATACGTCCTCACATATTTGATAAGTTGTCAGTGCTTTGGAGTTTCTTTAATTAACCTCTGAAAACACAGCATTGAATGAATGTGTGAATGTTGTGAAGGCTGACTAGTCAACGTGAGGACATTTTGTTCTCTCACTCTGCCACTTGTTAGCAACCACCTTTTTAAACACACGCAAAAGCCTCAAAGAGGGGTATTACTGACACATTTTATATTGGAGAACAAAGCACAACAATCTCTCTTTACTTTGTATTAACGGCGGACCTTATTTCAGACATCTAACCAAAATCCTAAAGTGAGAAAAAGCACCCAGCCCACCAAAACGCTGCTAAATTCTACTTCTAAACACGATACACAAGAGTTGTATCTGAACCCCTCAAACACTATTTGACCATAGAGGTCCTTTTCTTCTACATTCACACGCAGCCCACTGCTGTTGCTTGTGGCAGCAGCTCATCACAGTGACATTAATGTTCCACCAACAGAGCAAAGCTTTTTAATCCAGCACATCATCTCGGGCAAAAACATCTTGATTTTTGTAGAGAAAATGAGCTGAAAAGAAATTTGAAATGGCTGCTAACTCGGTCTAATATTAATGAGCCACAATGTCATGAACGCTATAGATGTCTTCTGTTTTATTGTAGAAGAGCCCAGAAGAGCAGTCCCCGTGTTTCCTGTTTCACACGACATTATAAATTGTGGACACACAGTACGCACTTCTGTCTTCCCCTCGTGTGAGCCTATGATAGCATGTGATTTAAAAGCTTCCTTCGGCCCTGGTGAGATCGCCCTTGGCCTCCCATGGACGTGCGCAGTATTTTACTGTGATAGGCTGGGCTAAGTGTTTTGTGAGCCAACACAGCAAAGCAGCACGCTGTGCCCTCCATCAACGCAGCACCAGCCTCTGGGTGAGGCCTCATCGCAAATGAACTCTCCAAGCTGAAAAATACAAGTAGACAGGCATAGTAGGGTGGAGGTTGGGGTGTGTGTGTGTGTGTGTGTGTGTGTGTGTGTGTGTGGATGCCTATTTATAGCAAAAGGTGCTGAGGGGACTGAACCAGGGTTGAAAGAGGGGACACAGTTTAGTGTGACACCATGTGCTGGGTAGCAGTGGAGCACAGGTTATATATGGGTGCAAACCAGTTAGATCCTCGTCCCCTTTCTCTCTCTCTCTCCCTTTCTCCCCTTCTCCTTTCCTATATTTAGGTAGCACTTTTGAAGTACAGAAATTTGCAGATTGTGGAATAAAAGAAATTAATCTTGTACATCCTGCTGCCCTCTTTCTGTATACATGGGGAAGTTTGACTTAAATGTCAGACGAGGGTTATTTTTCACAGCATCTATAACTTTAGGGATGACGAGGAAGTAAGAGTATAGGTTGTACGTGTGTGTGAAAGGCAGTCATTGGAATCGTTGCAGTGTAGTATGAATTATTTACCTGATTTTTGATGAGGAATCATCTGTGTGTGTGTATAAACATATATCTGGTGAGTTTAATAATTAATCACCTGCAGTATGTGTGTGCTTTACATACTGTGTGTGTGTGTGTGTGTGTGTGTGTGTGTGTGTGTGTGTGTGTGTGTGTGTGTGTGGGGGTGTGTGTGTGTGTGTGTGACATTACTGCCCAGCGCATGACAGGCAACCACAAGCAGCAGGGAGATGTGGGTAATATTACCGCTCCTTTATTTATCCCCTCCGCCCCAAGGGTCTGGTTACTCTTTCATGGATGACGTTGGCATACGGCTGTTATTGTTCTCCTCCTCCCTCTTTCTCCCGGTCATTTATTTTTGTACTATTGTGTTATTGCATGCAGGCAGCAACTGGACAACTTTTGTCCTATGAGTCACTCTCTTTATGATGTTATGATTCACGTGGCTGGCAGTGCTTTTCTGTCTGAAGAGGTCCTTTAAGCTGGCAGGCACTCTGTCGCCTACTCTTTCTGACAGTGATCCTACTTCTGAGATTCAGCCTTGTATCTTCTGTCATCACGCACACATGAAGACAAGAGCGCTGAGCCACTTCTTCTGAGTGAGAACATCTTGGTTAATGAGGCTCTGCCTGCCTCGTGAATCACACGGTTTAGGTGATGTTCATTCCTAAATGCTACATAGACGATGAGGGCTACTTGCTAAGTTACCAAACAATAAGGAAAATAAAAAAAAAGATGACATCATCATCCAGTAGACTTTGTTCTGCAACTAATTTTATCCTTGCATGCTAACACCCTGACATACAAGGGTAAAATTAAACCTAATAACATCAGCATGTGAACATTGTTAGGGAGCATGATAGCATGCTAGCATGCTGACATTCACCCGTCGCTCAAAGCAGCCTTGCATTCTAAGACAGCCACTTCTGTCACATGACTGTAGACTTTATTTCTCAAAGAGAACAATCTTTTCACAATGTTCCTTCTAGGGTAAAACATGGTATTGGTGGTGACTGTCACGCATTTCGGTCTTAAGTCACGCCCTCCCGCCACACATCGTATTTCTCACGCTGAAAAAAAACTCTAGGCTATTTAATGTGCCGCAGCGCACAAACATGACCTGGTCGCGCTGCCCTCACCATGGAGGAATCAAGCACGTCTCCCCCGAATCCCCTGGAGATCTGCCGCGAGGTGCCACTCATCAGCCAATCAAAAAAAAGAAATGGGCTACACGAATAGCCAATCAGATAAACGTATCTGTAGTATCTGGGTGAAATGTAATCCAACAACCAATGAAAATAAAGCTAATAATAATATGGGGGGGAGGGGTCTGGGGGGGAGATACGTCACTCTTACCTGTCTTAAAAACTTGAGAGCCCTGTATTGGGCTACCTCTCGTTAAACATCTATGCGAAGAAACATGGTAGAACAGAGGTTAGTGCAACAGAACTGGTTGTGGAGCGGACTTCAGCTCTCAACAAGAAGAAAGTAGCTGCACTGCTTTCGGCCTCTTGCTTTACAGATTCAGTCATTTATCACCTGTCACAGTCTAACTGCATTTGTGTGTGAGTTAGACTGCACAAATTGGTGTAGCTTCAAGAGCTGCAAGGACGTGTCACTTCGGATGGTCTAACACTACACCCCCCTCTACACCACGTCCCAGATCATTTGCTGTGAAATGGAAATAGCAAACATGGGTTGTGATGTTGCCTCACATTATGTCAAACACAATTTGCCCACAGAGGGGATGTGTGCGTAAACTAGGCCACAATAATGAACCTGCTGACTAACAGGTGACTCACAATGTGTCGACCAATGCAAGGCTGCCGCTTCATGTCTCCGTCTATCCCTCCCTGCACTCCCATCTCCCCTTCTCTTTCTTGCTCTTCTATACACCCTCTCTTTTTTTTCCACATCTCCCTGTCGTCTCACCTCATCATCCATCTCCTCCTTGATGCTCCCCTGCCATGTTAGACTGGTGGGCTACATCCAAGCTTTTGATCCCTTGGTGTCTTTGATGGGTCTCCACCAGAAATTGGACATAATAAATAAATACATTTGACATAAAACACAGTAATGCATATATCATTTTCCTGGCCCTTGACTGTATTAGTGAATGTAAAGATCATATCAATTAGTGTCTGAAAGAAAAAGGTATTTGTACATTTTCTCAACTGAGTACCTGCAATTATGATCTACAATGTGTGTGAAGGCAGTAAACATAAATAGTTTAACAATGTCACAATGTGAACTGAATATCATCAAGTACTGCTCATTTACAGACATAATGCCATAGATGATCTTTATTCTTCTGCATATATTTCATGATTAATGAGATGACTCATTCAAATATAAATATGTTAATTTATAAGAGCAATGATTACAATACCTGTCCTTTAATATGACCTCTATCACGAATTATTTCACGGTAGTAACGTCTCTGAATGCTGTTTTACTATTGTGAGGCAAATTTATGTTTAAGCAAACTGTAATTCTAGTAATAATTATGACAACAGGCAAAATGTGGAATTTGGTTTACAAAACTGTCCTCTTCTTTTTGCTGGGGTGTTTATTCAATCAAAAGGATTCAAACCTTTTGAGAATGATGTCTGTGTCCATGTCCTTGCCAGACCACAAAGAGATAAGCAGGACTGATGCTGCAAGGTTAGTTGTTACTGTGCAAAAGATAACTGGGTGCTTGTAAATTGTGAAGAGAACAGTGCCTAATATATTTTATACTATCTGTTTTCATATAAAAATAATAATATGTTATCAAAAAATATATATTATGTTATAATTATAATAAGTATAATATGCAACACAAAATAAATAAATAATAGTACGGTTTTCTTTCAAAACTAGTTAAAAGGTTATACAAATAGGCATTGTATAAAATGCCAAAAAAAAAAAAATCCAATCAATAAGTCATAAAAAAGTCATAGTACAGTATGTCATAAAAAGTCAGTAAAAGTTAGCTATAGTTTGCTACAAAAATGTGATACAAGTCTTGGTATAGGTGCAACACTATAATGTTGCAAATGTTGCTGTGCACTCTTTGGGTGCTCTGGAAGGCTCGTGGTGCGATGGAGTCATACATCCCTGACAGGGAGACAGACGGCCCGACAGATGGGAGCAGAGTCTGCAATTCGTGTATTGTAAGAGCACCACATGTCTTTGGTGTGAGGACGATTTGCTTATGCGCTGTCTTACCGAGAGTGAGACGAGACGCTCTCGTGTCTGTAAATATGTGGCTGGATTCAGCACCCGGCTAACTTAGCGCTAGCTTCTGACAAAGACTGGAGACAAGAGGACACATCAGCCTAGAAGGTCACTAATTAGCATGTTATAACTTGTTTGTTTACTTCATATAATTCCTCGTTTAACGAGAGATTTTGTGCCGGACTATTTCTTGGCCAGCAACAGCAACTTCCTGGAGTCTCCTCTGGTTGCCTGGAAACTGGTTGCAGCCAAGCTGTTTCCTCAAGTCTCCAGTCGTCGATGCGTGAGGTGAGTGAGGGTCTTGACAAACACAAGACTGCCATCAAGCTTTGACAAACCCTAAACCGATGGCATGTCATTTGAGAAGTGCATAGAACATGATAACATCATACCTATTGTATCTATATCTCTTAATGCAGAGACCTGAGAAACCATATCAAAACTCTGGAGGGTCTCTGGCCATCAACAGTCCACCATACAAACACAACAGTCCACCATACACACACAACAGTCCACCATACACCAGGGCTCTCAAGTTTTTAAGACAGGTAAGAGTGACATATCCTCCTCCTCCTCCTCCTCCTCCTCTTTCTCCTCTTTCTCCTCCTCCTCTTCCTCCTCCTCCTCCTCCTCCTCCTCCTCCTTCTCTTCCTCTTCCTCTTCTTCCTCCTCCTCCTCCTCCTCCTCCAAATCCAGGGTATTCGGGGAGACGTGCTTGATTCCTCCATGGTGAGGGCAGCGCGACCAGGTCATGTTTGTGCGCTGCGGCACATTAAATAGCCTAGAGTTTTTTTTCAGCGTGAGAAATACAATGTGTGGCGGGAGGGCAGGACTTAAAACCGAAATGCGTGACAGTCACGCTCAATGCGTGACACTTGAGAGCCCTAATACACACACAACAGTCCACCATACACACACAACAGTCCAACATACACACACAACAGTCCACCATACACACACAACAGTCCACCATACACACACAACAGTCCACCATACACACACAACAGTCCAACATACACACACAACAGTCCACCATACACACACAACAGTCCACCACACACACACTACAGTACGTGGATGCATTCAACTGTCCCTCACTGATGCCCCTGATGGTTTTATTGACCCCCTTCCTCCGTCTAATGCCCGCACGTCCTCGGCCTCCTGAGTGAGTTTCTGTGATTTTGTTGCGAATGAGCCGAGAAAACTGTCAAAGATGTGTTCCCATGACAACCTCCATCCAGCATTAGCAACATGAAGTGTCAGGGTATATATCTAAGTGTGTGTGTGTGTGTGTGTGTGTGTGTGTGTGTGTGTGTGTGAGAGAGAGAGAAAGAAAGAGAGAGAGAGAGAGAGAGAGAGAGAGAGAGAGAGAGAGAGAGAGAGAGAGAGAGAGAGAGAGACTGTTGATGTGGGTGGAAGCAACTTCAAATGGAGCATAGAAACAATTTGGACATAAATGTGAAGTATACGTGGGTGAAAGGGGACTGTTGATTTGACCAGTGAACAGTTTTCTCGCCGAGTTATATATATATATATATATATATATATATATATATATATATATATATATATATATATACAGTATACATATGTAGCAAAATAAAGTAGTAGCAGGCTGAGATCTCAGCCAACAGATTGTGCTGGATGTGTTTGTGTTGTTATTTGCGTCACGTCCAGCTCTCCGTTGAAGGCCTTATACAAGTGTTGCTATGCTACAAGAATTTCCTTAAGAAGTCACAATAGTGAATATTTTACACAGAGGATGGCAAAAAGAAAATGTATGATGTAACATTATCTTCTTAGCGTTCTTAAAACCATTTCTTGAGATTAGTATCTTGGGTTTAAAAAGTAATTGAAAAAAGCTGAAAAATAGGTCATAGTTAGTGCTTTAGCCTCTTCTAGTGAAATAAATCATCTTGTGACATGTGTCTGGCACCTGTCAGCTCACTGTACTCCTGCACCTCCTACCTATCTTACCTTTTTTTCTCTCTCTCCTTCACTTTAGGAGTTGTTTTCAGTCTCACTCTCGACTTTTCCCCTCTCTATGTTTCTCCGTTCTCCTCCAGCCTTCTTGTCTTCATACCTCAATTACACGGAAGAGAAAAATAATTTTCTAACTCTCTTGATGACCTTTTTCGACATTCAGTTTCCTTAAACAGCCCACAAAAACTCCTCCAGGTTTTTTTCTCCCTCCCATTTTACACATAACTCTTGCAAGACCAAGCACATCTTCAAAGTTGCAATTTCGAGATACAATCTTTCTGAAACTCCAATTCATAAACCTTCCCTCCAGGGACGTGAACCTATATGTCTCACATGTCAAACTAAATGAATCTCTGCTCTCGCTACCTCTTTTTCTCTCTGACACACATGAGCTACAGCTGAAGGAACACCGGCTTCTTGGGTTTTACTGCACGCTGTACACACAGCTGCACAACAAAAGGACCTCCAGCAGGGCAGAGGGGGAATTAAATGTACTAATGTCTCTGCCAAGGTTGGAATGCAGTGGTGCAACGTGGTCGTCTGACCTCTGGGACGCCTCACAAGAACATCAGTCTCTTTTATGACAGGTTGAGGTGAAGAACTTGTACATCTTGGCCAAAGGGGAGAATAGCATTTCAGACATGTTTTATGTGACATAGTACCTTGGTCTCTACGAGGGTGGAGAGTGCACATAAAAGGACCGCGAGGAACAGATTGATGACAGATTGGAAAGATGACAGATTGGAAAGATGTCACATCGGCGTTAGGGTGTTTAGGAGGCAAACAAAAGGGTCAGATTCAGTTTCATGTGTATGAAAACGAATAATTGCTGAGGATAGACTTCATTTTGATTATCTTAGAAATGTGAAATAGACTGATGCATGTGTATTTCTGCAGTGCCTGGGCACATTTAGTGTTTGTGTGCCCTGAGCTAACAGCCAGAGGTTTTCACAAAAGATCTGTTCTGTCTGATCAAATCTCATTTTCATAACCATATTACAAACCTCAAGTGTCAAGTAATATGGCGGCCTTCACTGTTGTCTTTTTACGTGACTGTTTTGCTTTGCAGTGGGGACATAGCAGTGTTTTGTCCCTTCTGTCTCTCTGTGGGACTTTGAGCGTTTGCCCAACCTCCCTGTGTCCTGCTGCCGTGTTGCACAGTGCCCTTTTAGTGAAGGAGAGCCGGTTGGGTGTTTGTGAAGCTTCTTGTGCACTGAGGTGTAGGGGACACTGTGCCAACCCTGAGGGACATTCTACCTTTCGAGGAACGTGAGCACCATTAACACATTTTCAACCTTTTTTGAGCTTCGAATGTGACTGCGCCTCACCATGCTGACACAGCAATTTGAGTTGTATAACAGCGTTTTTTTCTCTTCTACATCGCAGGAGTGTCTCCAGTTGGTTTGTGCAATATAATGCTTCAGTATCCTGCTCTGCCAGCCTGATTGAGAGCCAGCGTGATGATATCAGAGCTAATATCACATTATCAATCGAGAGATGAGGTGTGGCCTTTACAGAGGCCAATATTGTGTTGAGACATGTGTGTGTGTTTGTGTTTGTTTGTGTGTGCTTGGATCTGTTTCTAGGCAATCGCCGCAGGCTCAATATGTCACTATGTCTGTCTCTACCACAGATGAAAGCTCTTCATCACTATGTGGTTGTGCAATCTTGTTTGTTTTGGAGTCAAACAAATGGTGTGGCTACGGAGCATTTCTGACAACTCTTTTCTTAAGTGTCATCTCGTCAATGTGACGATACTGTATATGGCATTATTAGATTGATAATACCAATGCAATACTTTGTAAGAAACATTGTACAGTTGTCGCAGGTCGAGGTGCAGCTAGCTTTAATAACTGCATCGTAGTTTGATGCAGCGGTTACCAGCCTCAGGGTCTCTCAGTGCCACGAGAGTAGGACAGAAAATACAAAGTTTAGCTATGCAAAATGTGTATTGACTCTTCAGACATTTTTTTAGTCTTTGCTATTTTGGTGAAATCATGGAAACTTGTACCTCTTTGAGCCTTCAACTGTTGGGGAATGAAATCTCTCTTTTTTGGGGAACAACTCTGAGACATCTGAAACATGACAATGGGCCCAAATTAGACAACTTTTTTAGTAAATGGCTCCAAAAAGGCAGCCACTGTTTTCACATGTATTCATAGGAAAGTACGTTTTGTTCAACACCTGAAGAAATTATATTTGCATCCCTCTGTTTTTTTCCCTCTATACGTCTGTGTGTCTTTGTGTAAACGCTCACCTCATCTCATGCTTCTTTGCCAGTCGTTGTCATTCTGCAATGTATGTTTTAAGGAATCTGAAATCTAGATTTAGACTGTCCTAATTCATTTCCTTGGTAAAAGACGTGGCTGCTGTAAAGCATCAAGAAGTGAGAGAGGAAGGTTCAGCGATGTGCATTTTAAATATCAGGCCCGTGGGTGTTTGCTGAAGCGCAACACACCACTCTCTTAGTGTAACGTTTCTGAAAGTTTGGTACTTTATTCTATGTGTGCTGTATGGCCACAAACTCTTGATTTTGGTTGGGGTTGCACATGATTTGTGCACGTAGGGACTCACACACAAACCCGTACTAATCAGATTCTTAGCTGAGGTAGCTATGCTGTCTTGAGTATTTCACCAGTCACATCCTTTCGGCGAGCGGCTGAGGAGACGGGGAGCTTGAGAGCGTAGCTTTGGTCGGGTATGAATAGCAAGGCTAATCGCTCCAGGCCATTGGAACCAGTTAGCTGCAGGGCTAAGAATATGCTGGATTGGTTCTTCGTGTGAGAGCCAAAGAGCTGCTCTGCCGGGCAAGACGGTGACCCCCAGTGGGAGGGGCTTGAGGTCAGCTTGACACTTTTTCTGCAACCAAAGCTAGTTCAAACTCACCCAAGGAGAATACAGAGCGCCGGAGGTTATTAGTATAGTGTATGCAGGCGACAAAGCAATGTGTAAAGGAAAGGTTGAGAGTAGTGTGAGCTTATAGAAAGTGTAACAGAGAACTTCGGGCAACATTGCCCTGCTGTAATTGTTTCCTATGCCGTTGCATACAGAAACACACAGCAGCGCTGTATATTAATAATGTATGTACGCCGTGTTCAGATATGCTGGTTTTGCTCAGAGAGGTCATATTGTCTTTGCCTGCTTTACCTGCCTGTCGTATGAAAAGCAACTTGCAGAGAATTGAAGCTTGCGTCATAATCCATCATGTCTTGTTTGGGTTTTTTTGTGCCAAAGTTGAAAAGGATCATATTTATTCAAGTGGCCAGAAAAGCTGCAGGTCACGCTAACATCTACATAGAAATATGATCCTTGAAGGCCTTCAGACTGAATAGTCTCTCCCTTGATGAATTAGTACTGACTATCAACACCCGCAGTAAGAAAATCATTATGCAGCGGCTCTCACTTCCTTCAGGATCGAAGATTTCTCAACAGCATGCGACCTTCAATGATCACCCCCCCCCCCCACCCCTCCCCCCACCCCACTTGAGAAGCATGCTGGTTCTAATTGGATCCTGTCATTCTGCATCTGATACGAGGGCACTGCATCTCAACCCCTCTATCCAGTCACTGTCCATACATTTGTCATTCTCTATTGACTCTTCCTGCCAATAAGGAGCCTTTAAAATTCATGAAGGGTACGCGTGTGTCATAGAGCAACCCAACTGAGCACCATTCTAGTGAACCCTGCAGACATTTTTTGAAATCCGAAGAGCACATGGTTCTTTCAGCAAAACAACCCCACAATATTAGATGCATGGAGGGGACTCAATTATGGCCAGCAAACTTTGTGAAACATGACATGCTGTAAAAAAGAGAAGCACCTTTGGGCACACATCTGCATGCTGCTTCTTGTGAGGCTGTGAGTGGATATGAGAAATGATTGGAATTGAAATGACAAGAAAAAGAAAGCCAAGTTTACAGTGGTATATCTCCTGCTAGCTCTGCTCTGTCTCAAACTAATTCACTTTATTTAATTAATATTCAGCAATGCATCCTGCAAAGAAACAGAGAAAATAAAACCCGCCACCCCGTACTGCTGCAGATTGCAGGTCAGGCATGATCGTAGAACACTGAAATATTATTGCGCTTATAAAAGGAACTCCATGGTTAATTTGTAAGGATAGCGATGCGGGTTGTAGGCTGATAGTTTGACCCGTGAACGTGTCGGGTCACCACACATTGGGAGGCGTCAGTAGAGCTATTAACGACGAAGCTCCATCCGTCCTCAGTGTGCCAGGGTGCTTGAGAAACAATCAACAGCAGAAAGAGGGCTGAGCTGCTCTCTGACAGCTGCATCTTCTCCATCTTCTCTTGGCTTCAATATTTCGTTCTCCCTTCCCCTCACCCTCTCCTCTCTTCAGCATCATACATTTCTGATTTCTATTGCTATTCCCTCAACACATCTCTGTCTCTTGCTTGTTGTTTCCATTTTTCTGTCTCCACTCATACTCTTCTCGTACATTTTCTTTTTCAAAAAAGAAAATATATTAATGCCAAGGAAGGGAATTTGAGGAATTCAGAAAAAGAAGGGGACGCACACTGACTGAGTAACACTCTCTCTTGTCCTCTTTATCACAGTTCTGCTTACAGTAAAGACATATTGTATTCTTTAAGGACTATTCTGAAAAAAGACAGGACAATGTGAGGATCATTTTTAGCAGAAATTAACACATTTGTGAAACACTATGCAAGTGTGAGAGACAACTGCTGCAAATGTAAAGCTGGAAAGTCATCCATCCCGAAAAATACTGTACAAATTTGATAATTTCCAGTAAAATGACTGTTGATTAATCACCATGAAGAACATTGCTCAACATTGTCACTGCTTGTGACTAACTTCATGCCCTAAACAGCAAAGAGGAAATATAATGATGGTTTAAAGAAATACTGAAGGTGAAAAGCAAGCAGAATAAAAGAAAAGAAACGCTGTGCATAGAAACATTTGTGCATTATTTATATTCAGTCATTTTACCTTATTATTATTAATATTTGTTTATGGTTTAACACAGAGAAAAAAGGCCAAAAAGATATTCTTCCTCTACTGGAAAGAAATACCATACTGAAAAACTAATAATGTACAATGTAATGTGATAGCTGGAAGCTATATGCAAAGAGCATATTGATATCAGGTTCCAGCACTTTGCTGACACTGTCCCTCCTAATCTGAACACGGGTCATTTCATGCCGTCTGACTGACGCTGGGCACAGAGCAAACATTAGCAAACCGATTAAAGTTTTCCTGACTTTTCTAGGTACACATTGATTATATATCTTGACAGAGAGAGCAGGTCCTATTTTACTCTCCCTCCGGCATGTTTGACTTAAGAAATAACTTGTCTGACATTACTGCTGGAGATACAAGTGGAATATCTCATTTAAGCACATTCAATAGAGTGTATCCTGCTGTGAAATAAAAAAAGAGGTGTGCTGAGATGTGCAAATAATGAAAGAGGCAGATGCATAGAGGCCATTACATTAAATATACACTATTGAGTGTCTTATTCTGATACTGCAACGTATGAATTTGCAACATATGATTTTATTGACATTTACCAGGCAATTATAAGTGTATGAAAAGAAAAGTAATTTTCTATCCGAGCATTCGCCGCAGGATCGGTTGACTGTGTCCACTTCAGGGCGAGTTTCAGCCCACGCAGATGTGATAACGTCAGTGGCTGGAGAATACAGAGCACTGAGGCTGAAGCCTGGGTAATAGAACATAAACATACTGCTCAGTGTACAGTCAGCCATGTTTTTTTTTTTACAGCATATAATAACTCTCGCCCCTACACCTCGCACCCTGAGGTGTCAGAGCAGTGTGTGCTTTATGACGGTCTCTGAAAGATTGGATGGACACGCCTTAATACCATGAAGGTCACCGTGTTGGCTTTGTGTTATTGTGGAGCGTTATCAGACTCCTTTGCTGCACACATATATCTACTATAAAACTAAAACAACAACTAAAAAACACAAGTATAGGTTTCACAGTGCCTTCGACTTTAACCACAGTTGTAGTTTAGAGATAAAAAACAACAAAAAGCAGTGTTTAGAAATGGATTTTGTTCGATTAAGCGGCGCTTTTTTTCTTTCCATCAGCTCTGTACTGTGGGATTTATGCCGCCTCTGTCTAAAAGTGCCCTCGCCCCGTGCTTTATGGCACTAATATGAATCAGAGTTGGTGTGCAGAGAGCATAGGAAGAGTAATATATGTCCACCGGCTCACCGGTAGCCAGCTCATCTCTGCCCTCACTGCAGGTTCCTATCAGAGTTTATGGGCGGTACAAATTGACTAAACATATAGTGACTTTCCAACCAAATTATTTTATGGCGTCTAGATTTTATCTGGACATGTATAACTTCATAAATGAGAATTCATATTTAAGTGATATAGCTCCATGTTGCAATGTCAGTTTAAGTTAAATCAGACCTTGAGCACTTGGAATAACAGCTAGTTCTCTATATTGACGGCCCTGTCTACTTTTGGCTCAGAATGAAATGCTGAAAGCTTTCAGAAGACCAAAAACAAGCTGAATATTAGTTTTACAATATACTTAAGCCGTTCATTCATGTCTCCCATGATTTATTTACGGGTTTACACAAACAACCATGTGTCTGGTGCATGTCTTCTATGGTTCTCTCTGGTTCGCATGTCAAGGGTTATTTAGGAAAGAAAACCGTCTAATGCCACTTGTCCAGCATCCAAACAGACTGTCAGTTTTGCTCCTATTGACTTTGAAATGAACTAAAACAGGCGTCTGCATGTGTTTGATCCGATTGATGATGAAAGCTCTAATTCATCTAGCAACAGTTTCCTGTGTTTTTGGATGTTTCTTCAAACCTCCTCTGCTTCCCTACTGATGCTCTTAATTCAGCTGCTGGAGCATCTTCTGGTTATTCAAGTGGAATGAAATATGTTCACTCTACTTTTGACTATAACTATATACTTTCTAAATGAAATCCCAATTTAAATTCTTACATTGGGTTTAGTTGAATTTCGTTCCTGCATAGCCTAGTGTAAACATACTAATTGGGGAATCATTTCTAACATAAAATGCAGTGATTGTAGTCACTAATTGTAACATATACTGAGAATACTGTTGCTGAGCATAAATGGTTTGATATATTTCGACAGTGCAGATATTGTTTCATTTTGCTGTGTTTTGGTGCTCCATTATTTATTGTGGTGTTATGAGCCCCAGTAAAACAATGCATGCTGTTTGTTTGGGGTTTGGGGAGCTGCTGTCAGTTCAGTGAATCAAAACAACACTAACGCTGTTGCCAAGTGATCAGTGGGAAAAGCTGCCCAGAACGCCACAGTAATGACCGCATATCACCAAAGATGTCACCAAACTAGCTAACAAACCAACGAAACAGAGCAAAGACAACACACTCACACACAGCTTTGCTTTTCTATTTGTTCAAAGCAACATTCACTTATTTATTTTGATCAAGACAGTCTACTAATTATGTGTGGATGACTTCTGCAGGGCCGATATACAGCCTACTGTATGTGAGAACTGTGTTGTTGTAGCCTAAACTTGGATGAGAACAAAGAAGTTTTATTTTTGATTCTTTTTTAAACATGACAAAGTCTTTGCCTTTATTTCTTAGCTCTGGATTTCTTCTCTATCTATGGCCATGACAACAATATGCTGCACAGTCACATCTGGTTTTGCATAACTAGTAAATGGAAAACCTCACCTGACATCTAAAGAAGCAACACTTCCTTTATGAATGGATGGAGCGTCCCACAGTGAGGGACTGCAGTCCTGCACTGGTTGTGGGTTCTTCGCCACTTTGCACCAAGAAGCCTTGGGCATATTGAAGAGACTTGATTTGTGAGACTTTAATGGAAAAAAATGAATTGTAGGCAGAGCATGTGTCCTCAGCAGTAAGCTCATGTTTGACTTTAAATGGCCTGACCCGGTCTCCGTCCTCTGCGCTCTGCTGCCACTGAGGCTTGCATAGGTGAAGGCAAACAGGCGGCACTAAATGAATTCATTATGCAAAAAACAAAGTTTGAAAGGCCCATTTTCTCCATATATTTTGTTATCTTTTGATCAACCTACAAACGTGGCAAATTGAACCTCTGACAATCCATTCATAGATGTGAATTCTAAATCCCTTGATGTGCAATCTGCATATCTATTTTACACCTAAACTGATTTACATTTCTATGGCTGCTGGGGAATATGAAAGTGAGGGGCAAGAAACCACCGCGGCGCAGTGTTCTCGCTGAGATCACTTCAACTGCACATATTAATTGAGACATTAAACTGCCAGGTTGCGCCTCTGACATCAGAGAAAGACAATTGCCATTCTGCCATTCAGCACACACATGCACACAAAATGATTATGGCAAACTATCGTCAGTACATGTTGTGCCCTTCAAAGGGTTGTTAGTTCAGCCTCGTGTACTGCACCAACCATTCCCCATCAATCAAGCCAACATCCATTATGCACCCTATAATACAAACACACACAAAACTCACATTCATCGCATGTCTTATGTTCAGCTTGTATATATATATATATATATATATATATATATATATATATATATATATATATATATATATATATATATATATATATATATATATGATTTTAAATTACAGCAATGCAGTCCCATCAACATGCTCAATCAGAGCTACTTCATTAGGCTGGGCGGGAAAAACCTTGAAAAAAGACCTCGACATATTCAAATAAAAAGTCACTTTCTGAGATTGAATTATGAAAAAAAATGATGGGTGGCATTAAGATGAGGAAGGTGCTTTAATGTGAATCAATATGAAAAGCCACAGGCAATCAATGTGTTGATGGGCTGTGGCTGCACACTTTAACATACGCTTTTGACATTTCTCATGTATGCAGGACGTCTCTCATAACATTGATTACGTATTCAGCTAAGTCTCATCTGGACATGAAGAGCAATACAGTTTCAATACAAATGACAGACATTTAAAGTCCTGAAATAACGGGACTTTAAATTACAATGTTTCCCTTCCATCAGCACAAAACAGAAGTTAATAATTGCTGATTTTAAATTGTTTTATCACGTGTATCGTGTATAGTGCTCAGGCTTTCTGTTAATCTAATGCTGATAAAATATACTCAGCTGCTTTCATTGCTGACCTGACTGTTTACTTTTCCTCCTCCTATTTTTCCGACCCCTTCCTCCATCCATCTGTCCCCCAGTGTTTCCTCTGCTTGAGAATAAGAGCAGATGGAAAGGGAGCATGCTGCCTGGTGCCAGGTGGTCAAGCAATAGAGGGAGGGAGGGAAATAGAGACGGATGGAGGGGAGGGAGAGAGGAGAAGCCAAAGTGTACTCCCGCGGTCACGGCACAGCGGTGCAGTCTGCTCCGACCTGCGATAAGACAGCGGTGACCCTTCCCCGAGCTGCCCTGGAAAATCATGTGGATTTTTCCAGATCTTTGACCTTGCCTGCAGTGGATGACTGAGAAATCAGCGTATGTTTTCCCACGCTTGTCCTCTATTCCTCATTACGCTCTTGAATTTGTTTCTTTCTTCATTTTTATTGAGCTACCGTCAAAAGAAAGGGCAGCCACTTCTTACAGCAGGAGCTCAAATGATTCAAGAGTTACTTTTACAACACTCTCCCTTGTCTCGTCTAATAACGCAACAGCAAGCGCCACGATGAATAAAACATGAGAGGGATGTCGAAGCTAATTCTGAATGCTTTATCTCCCTGTCGTCTAAAGAACAAATGTTTTTTCTCTACACTAAATTGCTCTATGTAATGCATGGTTTACATTAAACATGAAGGTATTTTGTCGAGACTACCACTGTCCACTGCCCTCCTCCTCTCCTCTTGTTGGGGATCAACTGCAATGTCTGGAAGGCCATCACAGAGGCATGTGGACAACTCAGGCACACGCACGCAATATCTGAACATATATCTTTGAAAAGGTTGTTTTCCAAGGGAGTTTATTCACCCTGTTCTTGTGCAGGGAGGGGAGGAGGAAGACCGGAGGATAATTTGGTTCTTGAAGCTGCCAATCGTGAACAACCTGGCGATGCAGCTCCTCCCTCTTTCACACTGTCAACCCTCGCTTCAGGACTTTGGCAGCCTCTTTCTGTGTGTGTGTGTGTGTGTGTGTGTGTGTGTGTATGTCTATATGTGTATGTTAGTTGATGGGGAAGACCATGCCAGCGTCATGCAGTGCCCTTTGGAAGGAGGCCCATTAAGGAGGGAAGCAGAACATATACCAGCAGGGAACAACTTCTACTTACATGGACTTGTTCAGCCAACTGGGGCACTTGCTGTTATTTACAGAAAGGTAAAATTATGAGGATTTATCCATGCGAAATTGCTATGACGAACATGACAAAATAAGGCAGTTGTTCACAATATCAAGTATCAAAGTCATTAAAAAAAAGAATTTACGACAATGCTGATTCCCCCTTTCTCTTACCCATCAAATGAGCGCTCAGTTCCCCATTTTAGAGACTCAACAACATGTGCAGAGGCCACTGTGCTAAATATGAAGGAGATGTGTTTGTTTTTTATTTATCCTTTGTGACACTATTTGTTCCAAACAGATTTGCCCTGTTTGTTTGACAGATCTGGCTTCCCTCCCTGCATGTTATTTCAAATGTTTGATTTTCAGATTCAGTATTTGCAGAGCTGTTTTTTTTTTTCAGGACCTCGACAATTTGATTATGCATGAGACAAATACATTACAAAAACAACTATATTTTCTTCAAAAGCGTGAAGAAGAGAGAGATGGCATGTGGGGCCTGTCTCTGTTTCCTGTCTCCTGATACAACAATCTCCCTGAGGACAAACAAAGATTGCCCTGTCACTTTTCATTCATTGTTTTCTTTTGCTTTTGGACATAAAGTTAAAAGTCAGGTTCTACACCGACCTGAACCAACACGTATTAAACATGCCAGTAAACAACAATGTAACCAAGCTGTCTGCCTCCTGGAGGTAAACACCAATTGAAAAATAAATGCGGAAAAGCAATACAAGCGTTATCCAGGAGATTATCCAACCAATAATGAGTTGTTCCAAAAATGATTTGATTACATTTCTATTTGTGGAAAGAGGTTTACGTGGAGGGGCAGAGATGAGATGCATCCATTTACAGAGTGATGTAACATGATTATCAGTTGTTTGAATCAACACTGGCCTAATTTTGAGAGATTAGAATTCAGACTAACATCAACATGTAGCCTCCCTTTTCGTCTGTGATACAACACAGATTGCTGGGATAGTCATGCCAACTAATTAGAGATAGAGGATGAGGGATTATGGTGAAAGAATGAGTATTTGAGGTGAGATGGGTGGTTGCATGTCATGATGGAGAGGGCAGATGGCATAAACTCAGAGAGGATCGAGCCAGCGAATCACAACAGGAACACTCCTCTTTCACAGAAATGAATATCTCTGGGAGCCCCGCACATACAGCAGGAGTAGGTACAGTTTGAGGCGGGATTACATTACGCAATCTCACACCTGGGTGCACCTGAGGTCAAACCGCTTTGCACAGTTGATGGTGAACATCAGAGCAGTAGAGTCGACCGGGAGCAGAAGGCCTGAATCACAGCTGACTTTTGGGGATTTAGTCCAGTTGTACACATTTTGATGTACCAAACACTTGTGTGACTAATACCATTAATAATGGCTGCATTCCAATTAGCTGTGAGCCCCAGTGTACTTTCTGGGGTCATGGCAGAGCATACTGGCACTTAGGTGGAACAGCGCCAACACGGATGTAATTAGTTACACCTGTGCTTTTCCTGACAAAATGTTTGCCATGAAATGGTTTATTTAAAGGTCTGGTGTTGCTCTCATGAGCGGCTGTTCCCTCTCAGTTTATAAATATATCGAAGCAGCATGCACACATGACCGTGCCCCCAAGCCAGCATAGTAATATTTGTCTGACACTGACTCTCCAGGGATAAAAAATGCAGTCGAGATCGAGTTATTTCAGAAGAAACTACACTGGCTATGCTCATTTTAAATAAGGAATATGCTGGATGTGTCATTCTAATGAATGAATAAAACTATTGTATAGATATATAAAGAAGTATTCAGTCATATTTTGAATTCAGAACTTTACCTAGTAATTAAGTATTTTTAGACTATTTATTCTTTTACTATAGATTAGATATTCCTTTATTACTCTCGCAATGGGGAAATTTACAGGATTACAGCAGCAAACAGAGATGCAAATTAAAGGCTGCATATATTTCTACAGCAATACATGCATTCTTTTTTTTTTTTTACAATTCTAGATTGCAATCACTGTCTCCTTTAGCGTAAACCTTTGGCTCCTCGACGATATCCCAGCCACTCTGTCATTTCTGTACAAACAGAGTTCTCTCAGCATCTGAGGACGAACCCAGTGTGGTTCGTGGCAGCTGGTACATTTCTCATGCTGGATTTGTCTTTGACAGTTATCACCAATAATAGAAGGCCAGCGTGATACATGTATCCTCCACACAACACCAATGTGAGACTTCCACTTTCATTTACGTGTGTGTGTGTCACTACATCATTTGTCATCATTTTAATTTTGTCAATCTCATTAATCTTTATTCCATGGCAGGCTTTGGAGAAGAGAGTAGATGATGTAGAAAGTCAAAATGAAGCACCCAACCACGCTGCCTCCTGTCGCCAGCTAACCCCAGAGGGAGCAAAAGACAAACAAACATATTGAAAGACATGTCAGAGGCCATGGAACTCTCCTAACAGCACCACATTCAAGTGGCTGTTATTGTGAGGGTCATGTTGTCCGTCTTTTAATATAAATCTTTATAAACAAGTTAAAGGTTCTGAAAACTGATGGAGAGTGAGAGATGGAGCAGGAGGGAAAATAACTGTTTACTTATCCAAAGCAAAGTTAGCTTTTGAAACCTCGGTTTAACATGTTGCGTTTACTGAGAGATGTCCGATCAGATTACCTAACTATGTGTTCTCTAACTTTAGCAGCCAGCAGATCACAAGTAACTGGCCACAGAGCAGTTGTTAGGGTTTGTGACAGAAGGCTGTGCTCAGTGGAGACGTCAGCGTTCCACGAGGTGGGGCCATCAAGACTGCACCGACCAATCACAGCGAGGGGTGGAGATGTGCTTCTACCCGGCAACAGACCAAGAGGACTCAGGTGGGCCGACAGAACAGCCTTGAGGCCTGAGAGGAACTCGGTTTGGCCATGTTTCTCCACATAGGTCATTGTAGTCATGTGGAACGCTGTGACATTAGGCCCAAGGAGGAAAAACACTCTTGCTGAATCTATAAAATGCTTTTAAGTTTTTATTGCAGTATTAGTGTATGAAAGCAGTCACTGAATTAGGCTTCAGCAGTTTCAATCAAGCTGATGTGCGTTTCGCGTTCGCTGTGTTGACACAGCAAAGAGGGCAAAGGAGGAGAAAATGAGGCAGCAAAAGAACATATTGCAGTACATGAGGGACAGTTATTGAAAGTGTCAGGAAGGAAACAGAGAGGGAGAGAGAGGTTGTGTTTGCACAAGCAGTTTTTCTCTCCAGGACGCCCTACAGTGCAGTTTTAGGAACTTGGCAGATAGACAGGCAGAGTGAGTGAAACATTAACACTCCTCAACCTTTGTTACTGCCAAACAAACTACAGCTGGAATCAAGACAGGGAGAGAAGTCCGAGAATGTGTGTGTGTGTGTGTGTGTGTGTGTGTGTGTGTGTGTGTGTGTGTGTGTGTGTGTGTGTGTGTGTGTGTGTCTTTGACTGAAAATACAATGTGTGTGTCTGTTTCTGTGTGTCCCTGGCTGCCAAACTGCCCACAAACGAAGGTGATGAAATGTGGAAATAGCCATCGTTCTATTTGCTTTCACCACCCGTTGGCCCTGTCTGCCTTCCCATCCCTTATCAAAAGTCAAAGCAACCCAAAGCATCCTTTAATGCAGTGTTGTCGCTGCTTCAGGGTTTCAATTATAGCTCTGAACTTTTCCACTGTGTTCACTTTTCGAGAGACACGCTCTCATTAAAAAGGGTTTTAATGCATGCAGAACACTCTGTCCTTGAAAGTGCGGCTCGTATGTTGTGCACGCCAGCATATTAACTCCTGGACCATTTGTTTTTGGTGTTGACACCTCTCTTAATGCTGAAACTGTAAATCACTGAGCGAGGGTGACAGCGGTGACATTACCAATTCATGCAATAACAGAGGCTGCTGAGCACACACTCAGAATATACACATCGACACGCTATACATTTGTGCAGTTTTTTCTTCTTTTCGCGCTGTTGCATAATTCTAAGCAATGCAATCACACTCCATCAACACCACGTTTTTTTAAGGGAGTATAATTAGTCTAAATAGAATCCGTACATTAGCAGCAAGTCGGTAATCAGATTTGTTTTAATTCAACCACAAAGTTAATGCTTAACACTTTGATGTCTCAGCAGAAATGTCAGCACCCTCACACAGTAACTACTGAATCACTCAGTGGTGCATACACTCTGCTGGAGCAGACAGCAGCAGCAATACAAGAATAAGATGGAGCAGTATAAATATCTCAAAAACTTTAGAGAGTGAAGTGCCTGTACATTATTTATTTGTGATTATAAAAAATGTTACAAATCACTGTTCCCAAAAGTAAATGACAAGTATGATGTGTATGATGAGATGCGTTTCTGTTTGGCTCAAAAAAAGAGGGTTTGGGTTCAAATGACATCTTTGTTAGGCTTATAGGAGGCTTAGTTGTTGTTGTTACAATAGTAAACACAAGGAATATAATCGTGGTCATGCTTAATAAAAGACAACATTGAAACAAACAGGCGTCCCCGGTGTGCGAGCACGACATTTTGTTGACCCTTTGCAGACTTTGTCGCTTTTTAACGACATCACATCACTTCCTACTTAATTTGCTTCTGAATTACTGTGGCCACTAGAGGGCTTCGTCACTTGAACCTAAACATCGATGCGGCCGTTCCTCCTGGGGAAGACGGTCTCCATCTATCTGGTAAAGATAATCATTGTCTGGCGGGGAGGCAGTCCCGGGGCCAGCAGTGGAGTGAGCTGTGATATGGGCAGGGTAATTGGACCTTCCAAATTGAGGGGAAAGTGTAGTGTAGAAAAATGCAGCCAGAGGAGTCACTTTTAGACGGAGCAAAATGTGTTGCCGATGCCTTTTATTATTCAGTCAAGTGTCAGGACACAAGTGCTACAGCGCACAAGAACTCATCAACTGACTGCAGAAGAGCAGAGCAGCTGCAGGCTGGCGTCTGGCAGGACAAAAAGAGGCACCGACAGACACACAGTGGATGAGAAATAAGCAAAGATATCATACAGATTGCCGCCTCGGGGCTTCTAGTAGCAGCACTGTGCACAGCCCGACATTAATTGGACCACAACATTGCTTGAAAACACTGACTGAGTGGTGAGGCGTCTTGAAGAGCTCCATGCCTTAATTTATGGAGATGAGAACGCTTGTGTCTTCCAATTATTTATTTAGGAATAGGAATTAAGTTTGACTCTGGAAATACTGGCTAAATATAAACAACGCATCTCTGGAGTTCTCCTAATCAGGTTGGGAATGGAAATCGAAGCCACATAACTTCAGTAATGAAAACAGGTCCCACCCTGTCTAAGATGTTGCATGAATTCAAAGACTCTATTGTGTGAATGTGGAGGCCTGCAGATTTCTCCTCCTTATCCAAACACGGCATATATGCCTGAACTCTAGCTCTATCCTCCACACACAGAATTCCTCAGTGGACAGGATGTGTGGCGGAGGGTCACTTCCTAAAATGCCTCCCAGCACAGATACAGAAGTGTCCTTGATTTGGGCCTGCATCAGTTCACAGTTCAAAATGTGCACTTAGAAGACGACCACAGAGATAACTGGCATTAAGAACAAGGCATATTAGTTTTTTGTCCTCTGTCATTACCGACAATTAAAAGATAAGGGTATGGATAATATATTAGATTCCCCAAAGGGTGCATATAGGGTGCTCCCAGAGGAGCCAAGGCAAACTCAGAGCATGCTCAGTGGCTCGATAATAGCATATTATATAGTCAGGCTAGCACTTAATACCCTCTATAGCAAGTATACAGGTGACAGTTTAGGTCAGAATTAACTGAAGGCTAATGTTGGCTGGGGAAGATGGGCTGAATAAAATAACCTCATCCATGTGGTCATAAATGGATTCAGTGGTAATAATGTGTACTGTATTTGTTTGTTAGATATTTGAGACATCTGCTACTCCTGCGTTCAGTGTGACAGGAACACATGTCCGTGACATTGAAAAACATGGCGTGCACAATAGCAGAGTTTAGTCTTTTTACAAGCCATTTGTCTGAGTAGAAGCATGGCCACGAGACAGAAAGATGGTGAATGCCTGTGTCCATCACATGAACAGAATAAAGGATTTCACTACTTATGCAAGCACAGCCTGATTTACTATTCAGTGTTTCTGCAGTACGTCTCAGTGGTTTATGTAACCAGTTGATTAAATCTTCCTCTGAATATGTAACAAATGGCAGCTTGTTATGAAGGCATGGCAGTCAAAAGTAATGTGTGAGTTTCTCAGAATAACATCCAAAACCCCCCCCAAAAAAACTGCAACTTTGCAACATTAGACAAGCTGTGCTAATGAAAACGGAATCCTTCCCTCAACTTACATCTTGGTTATATGATGTGTAAATTATATTGCTGCAACACCAAATTGTCAGAATAATTATTTCACAATATCACTTTCACATCGACCGACCCGAGAAGTGCATTGCAGGAGCTGCTTGAGAAGAGCTGACACGGCGGGGTCAGGAGTGAGACCCCTCCTCAGGTGCCTTGTTGGCACCTGAGCAATTGCACTGTGCTGTCTGATGCCTCAAGTGCCCGGAGGTATTGATTATATGTTCAGAATTCCTGGCTGGAGGACAACAATGACACAGCGTTTACCTCTCCTCCACTGTTAGACCATGTCACACTACCTGTTATACCGTATAGAGAGGAAATTCACTGACTAGCGAATAACTATGTGTTAATACGCTATGTTGACATTTACAGCCTTGTCGATTGGAGGGTTGACATTTTCTCTTTCATACACTTACAGTATAGGTTGTTTAATTTGCCGTCGTGATGACGCAGGCCTTGTCCCGGTACATTGTGCCGCTGCCACAGCAGGGGATCATCACCGCTCGGCACAAAGGCTGTTGACATTGCTGCTGTTCACTCACTGTGGGAACAAAGTAAATAGGAGATACATCTTCGAGTGAGGGGATAATGGAAAAGTGTAATAATGTCGGTCGGAAAGCGGCGGTGTGGGAGTCACTTTGCACATTTTGTGGCACATGCAAACACTTGTATCTGACTGGCACACATCGAGTGACGGAGCCAGCAGCAGCAGCAGCAGCAGCACACTTAATCAGATGCATGTCCATGTCCTTGGAGATGGACTGTGATGTAATAAGTGATCTGGTCAGGCAAAAGCAGTAAATTAAATAATCTCCACGAAGAATGACATTGGGAACCCATGATGCAACACCACAGGGCAGATTATTTAACCCCCAACTATCCGGCCTCCAAGGACGCCGTACTGAACATCATCAAACATCACTTTCATCAGCATGCACTTCTATCATTTGGCGTGTGGTACACAAGTGTGTGTGTGTGTGTGTGTGTGTGTGTGTGTGTGTGTGTGTGTGTGTGTGTGTGTGTGTGTGTGTGTGTGTGTGTGTGTGTGTGAGAGAGAGATTAATTGAATTGGCTCAAAGCAGCTGTTTGAAAGGTGCGTAGGTTGACATTTCATGGCTCTTATAACAAAAGAACACTGGGATGTTGTTGTCCTTCAGAGACAGCACTGGAAAATCCCTAAAATCATCTGCAGCATCAGAAACATTAAGACCAATCTAACAGAGGATGATGATCTTTCTGCATGAACTATTTCTCCTCAAGCATGTTGTCGAATAAATGAAGCATATCTTTTCAGATACTTTTTTTAAATATGTGACGTTCATCCCGACCATTTAACTGCTGAATGAGCCCTAAGAAGAACATTAGTTTGATGTGACCCTCCACAAGGTAACATGAACCCTGTGGCTGTAACTGTGGCTACAGTAAATGTTACTAACAATATCTTCCTTTCACCAGATTGAAGAAGCAGACACTTCATTAGCCCATGAAGTGTCTAAAAACAGCACTCAATCGTCGGCCTTGCCTTTTGTTAAAGTTTGTTAATAATTAGCAAGTACAATAAATTATTTTGGTGAGAATATTACCTCAATATCATGTTGTAGTGGAGTCTACCACTCCCACAGGCTCAAAACAACCCTTTGGTACTGTGTAAATTTAACTTTGTGTCCCTGCTTTATTGACCAACACTGCATAACATCTTTACCCGGGGATTTTGTGTGTGTACTGTAGCAGAGCCAGGAGAAAGAAAATCCCAGTATATGGAGGAATAGCTCACCTAGGAAGGATGAAGTAAGTACCTGAGGGCACCGGGTCGTAGCAGAGGGATTGCATGGGAATGGACCTCCTTTAGCGGCTCTCTGCACCGGGTTCATGAGTCTGGGAGGAGCAGCCAGCGAGCAGCGGTGGATGAAGTGCAGGAGGGACCACTGGCTGGCTTCAGCATCCTGGATGAGCTGTGGGAGCTGGAGGCAATACTCTGGAGGGACCAAAGAAATAACAGAGCTGGAACAAGGCAGTGGCCAGAATCACTGATGGAAACTAGTATGCCTGAGTAAAGCTGAGTGAAAACTTTGATTTTTTTAAAGAAAGCACTTAAGATGCTACTTAAAAATCTCCTCATTAGAGACAATGTTTTATTTAAACTAAATGTCATTATTTGTAATAATTAGATGGCAACTAGTGTCACGTATGACTGTGTTTTGATCCATTAATGAATAATCTATCATTTGTGGAAATTACAGGGGAGACAAACCCATCATCTGAATCTGAATGTCAGCAATCCAATATTGATAAGAATAGAAATAAAGCTGAAGAGCAAAGATTCATATCATAACCACATTTGAACCTTTGGTCCAATGTGCATCAATTGATGTTATTATTCTATGTATTGGCGAAGGTGTAATAAAAGATCGAAATTCAATCTACTCGCTGTAATATGATACCCATCAACAGCGAGACGGAGACTGAGACTATTTCAGTAATAAAAATGTGTGACAGCACACAGCACATGAGATATAAGAGATGGTTCCACATAAACGAGGGAAGCTGTTTTATTAATCCTTGAAAAGCCAAGATAGATTTACAACTCCAATTACATTCAAATAGATGGTTTTAAATTCATTTTTACAGGGGTTTTTTTTGCACTCTGCAAAGTCTCACCAAGTATTCATTCACAGCATATTCCTAATAACTATTCTATATACCAATTCATCTGACACATATTATTAGTAAGGAAATGTGTGTAACTGATTTCGGTGGCGCATGGAGGGCTTTCATGTGCATGTTGGATGTCGAGATGTAAATCGAAACCTGGTTTGGTCAGTAATGTGAGACCACGCTGTCAGATCACTAAGTGCTACCTTTATTGTTGTCCCTCGTCTTATTTCCGGTGGTCACATGTCACCTTGCTACTGCTTGGCCACATTTATTTTTAGCTCCAAGCCCCATTTGGTATTGATTGTATCTGCTCTTGTGTTCTTGTGTGGGTGACTTGGAATTAAGCCACATTCGTTGTCCTTGAGGCTGCCATGTCATTATGGGATCCTCTTCTCCCAGCCAGAGGTTATCGACGCCGGAAGACTCACATGTTCCCTTCCCTGGGCATCATGGCAGAGGTGTTGTATATAAATCATTTTAACAGCAAACATCTAACAACTGATTATCTTGAGATGCTGAGATGCAGGTTGGTATGCACTGCATGTATGTTTTGCTTAATTATATGATATTAAAACTGTATGTAGGTGTTTACTAGTGCAATCATATGTGGTGTAAATTCTGCTGTAGAGTTTCATTAAACAGACTTGTTTCTGGGTGAGAGGTAAGCCAGGACACACACACACACACACACACACACACACACACACACACACTCACACACACACACACACACACACACACACACACACACACACACACACACACACGCTAATGACAGGATCCAGCAGCTTGTACACAGGATGCAGATATTCAAGAATAGAAACAGCATAATGTTCACTACTGATTCCCAATGGGCACAGTAATGTCTGGCATCATCAGCATCCCAGATACTAAGGCAATGTCCCTCCTCCAATGTCTGCTTTTTCCTCTCTACTCCTCTTTACCTTCCTGTCATCGTCCCATTTGCATCCCAAGCTCCCAAACAAGGTAACAGACGTCTTCTCCATCCTTCCATGCGACTCGTAAAATGTTAAACAAAATATATCTTCCTTTCTTTTCTACACATCTCCACTTTACTTCTTTTTTAATGAAGTCTTTTCAGTTTTTCATTGCCGGTATCAATCTGACCCTCATCTCATAGATAATGATTATTTCACTAACTCCCCCTCTCGGGTTCTTCGTCCCATCCCTGGGGGCTGCCGCTTATGCTCTGCAGAGTTTGTATACTCGCTGATTATTCACAAGGACCAACGTGATCTCTCCTCCGTTGGCTTGCTTGTTACTTTTCATCATTCTGTCATCATTCCACATCCATCCCTGTTTATGCACAAAGGAACAAGCTTAAATGCTGCTTCCACAAAGCCTCACTTCTGGGGCACTAGCTGTGAACAAGGGGACCATTGAGCGGTGCGGTAAGGGGTGGGGGGAACGATCAAAAGGCTGTGAGACTCAGAATGGGGGCTAGAGGGAGATATGCATGCCTGAACTCTGGGCATGTGTAATGGATTGTGTTGGTCACTGGACAAAACACTTTACATTACTGGTAATGTGGTTGTATTTGTTTAAAAGAGATATACAGTTAATGACTGGAGTTGTGCCAAATGTTACGCAATCCAAAGGCACCACACTTGGGACTAATTGGCGGAGCCGTTTCTAAACTTGTGATAAATATACATATATGTTGTATACATGCGCCTTAGGTTTTTTATGACTGGATTTTTAATCCTGTTCACGTGACCCTCGGCTGACCGCCACCTCAATTTTCTTCCTCTGTGTGTGTTTGGATTGACTCCCTCTGACTCTGTTTATATCATGCTTTATTTCTCCTGTGTGCTTTCCTGTCTCTTCTACCTTTCATATGTCTCTCACCATCTATCTGTTCATTGCAACTGTCTACTGTTGATTCTCCTGGTTTTCCTGGTTCTCCTGGTCTGGAGTCTGTTATTCTGTCTTGTGTCTGCCAACATTTCTAATGGCTTCTGTCACTTTTTCTTATTTTTTATGTTTCTGATCTCCCTTAAAACATTTTAATTTACACAAACAAAACAGAGTTCACATATAAATACATCAGAAAATAACTGCGGCACAATTGTGGTAACCAGGTCAGTGTATGTCCCCCATTTCATGACACATGCGATATGACCACGGCCGCGAAGACCTGACCTCTGAATGACCGCTCTGCAGTCGCCATGACCTGGTCTTGGATAAAAAAAATTTAAAAAAAAGGGAACACTTGTTATTGTGGTTTGGGCGGCTGTAGCTCAGGGGGATGAGTGGTCGTCCCGCAACCACAAGGTAGCCAGTTTGATCCCCAGTCCCCAGCGCTGCTCTAGCCAACACAACATGTACTCCATGTTCTCCTTGTCCCACATGGTGGAACCAGCACAACTGGGCCAAAGCCTGGGGTTTGGGGAAAGTGGGCGTTTCCTCTGATAGTGCTCTCTAAAAATAAACCTGTGCCCTTACATAATAACCGAGTCTGTGTGAGAGTAAAAGTGATCATTGCCAGCAGGTCTTCACTACTACCAGCTACATGCACAAGCAGCCTCAGAGCCCTGGCTGACTTTTTAAATATACCAAACCCAGGAAGGTTTTGACCATCTTCATGCTGCTCGTCACATTATGTTCACCAGTACCAGTGTAGGAAAGTAACATTAACACAATCACTGTACAGTCAGATTGAGGTACTTCCATTTTATGTATTTTATTATCATACTTCACTAAATTTGAGAAAGAAATGTATATTAATATGTTTCATATTTACGTCCCTACATTTATTTGGTAGCAATAGTTACAAGTTAAACTGCTGATTGACATTTTACAAACAAAATGATCAGATCAGACAGAAAGCGTTGCTTCGGCAGAAAACATTAGGACACTTTGATTGTTTATATATCTTAACGAAAGCTTTAGAAGTGCTGTAGGCTGAATGTGATACATTCAGAGAGAGCAGGCTAGCTGTATGTATACTAAGCAAAGCTATGCTACCTGGCTAACGGATATCGCTTCATATTTAATGTACCAACATGAGAATGCCGTTCATCATCCAACTCTTCACCAGAAAGCGAATGAGCATATTCCCCAAATCATCACACTATTCCATTAATGGGAATACATTGGGTTACTAATTTCACTGAGGTTCCTAATGTTGCATAAAATGAAGCACCTAACTGAGTGCAAGAGGTAGAAAACAGCTCTTCAAATTCCCACCATGTCCTTTCTGTCATTCCTCCAGTTTCTTTCTGTTCTATACCTCTCATAGCGCACTGTCACCATCAACCAGAAAGAGCAAGAGATGCTGGGTAATGGTGATGTAAATCAGGATCAGGCTTCTGATGCTGAACATGAGAAAATAGTTTTATATCTCTGTGCCTCCTCCCTTCTCTCTCCATCATTGCATCTGTGCAGCGTTCACCACTGCTGAGGCCCTCATCAATCACCACTCCCTATCTATCTCATCCGTCTCAGAGGCCAATGCCCCCTACCTCATCCCTCCCTCATAAATCAACAGACAAATGCATGCTAAACAGCAGCTGTCACTGTTTTTTTTTTTTTTGGTCCTGCTCAAACTACCTCATCCTGCTTTTAATCACGAGCCAGTTTTTGTTTTCTCTAAAAAAAGGAACCTCAAAGGAACCTCAAATGAGCAGGTGTCAGTATGCAGAGAGACCACCTGTGTGAGCTGTTGCTGCACAATGTGAGAATGGAGAAATATGCTTTTCTGCTTTTCCACCATGGAGTATGGAAATGACCCGGAAGTCACCCTGTCCCAGGAATTATTGGCAACATTAGAGTGGGACAGTGTCGCTTGTTTGCAGATGGAATGTCCCTCTCAGTCTGAGGAGATTTAAAGGATCAAAGAGGGTGAAAGGGAAGGAGGGTGAGAATAGTTACCATGGTGATCATGACATCACCACAGACTTGTGCGCTCTCCCTCAATGGGAGTTTTGTTTGTGTGGAGGTGAAGGCAAACAACAGTCTCGAGACGACAGAAGGAGGCACTTAGTGAAATGTAAGTGACAGAAATGTGGCTCTCAGAGCCGGCCTCTCGTGGGTATTAAGCACAATCGGGAAAAGAAATGTCCCTTGCTGCTTTCTTTCCCTTTACTCTTCATCTCTCTGTCGTGGGCGGATGCTGGAACGGATCTGAGTTACGTCAACACGCTAATAACACAGCATGGTTGAGTTAGGATTTTAAGGGAGAGAGACAGAAGGAATGAGAAAGCGAGACGGTGTGTATGGCAACTGGCAATATTGTGAATTAATTAATACTTCTTTTTGTGTCATGCTTATAACTATGTCTAGCCCACATTGGCCACAACACACCATAAAAATAGAAAAATCAACTGACATTCATCATAATTAGTACAAACAAAAATGGAATTCACTGTCCACTTCACTCAAATCACACAGCTCATACATCACGTGTTCCTTTTAATCAACCAACCTCAATAGCCAGAGAAAGAATAGCAGCTCTCTCAACTGTGAAACTCAACATCTGTGGCGTAAATATAAACCTAAATGAAAGCTTTACTGACTAAAGAAATACACATATGGCATCTACAGCCACTAAGATTGAGTAACTTTCTTTTGCTTGATGGAGAAGGTGTGATTAACTCCACATAAACACGCTCTTATTTATTCATTATCCATTCAGTAAACTACATTGAATAGCCAAGATCATTACATAATTTAATTTCAGTTTGGTAATGGCTGATCCTCGAGCGCTCCGAGCAGAGTCAACAGGGTACGCATTTCCAACCTCATATTTCATAAATGCATCAAGAGAAAAACCTAAGTATTTGTATTCTAAAGCGACTGAGCCAAAACATTTTGTGTACTTCTATAACATACTTTTATTTCTGAAATGCACTATTTGTGTTTTTGCTAATCTCCATTCAAAACACCACATTTAACATATTCT
Organism: Taurulus bubalis; assembly: GCF_910589615.1. Lineage (NCBI taxonomy): Eukaryota > Metazoa > Chordata > Actinopteri > Perciformes > Cottidae > Taurulus > Taurulus bubalis. The sequence continues at coordinate 15,810,998 of NC_136605.1, forward strand.
GTCTATTATTACTATAATACTTAAAACTATTAATAAACAGCTTTTCCTCTTTATGATGTAAAACTGCCATTAGCAGGATTTAGTCTGTAGGTTTAGAACACCACATTTAAAAGCCCTGAAGAATATAAGGACCCATTCCTTACAGCTGTTCATGCTGAGATCTAAACCCACTCGAGATGAAACGTGATCCATATCCCCTATAGTCGTCTTTATCTGAGATGCAAGTATCAAAGTCGCTAAATAGAGAAAGAACGTCAGCATCTGAGGAGTAGACCAGAGCCAGCAGATGGCTAAAAAACTGAGTGAACATAAGCCACTTAAATAAAACTGTTAGTGTGATGAAATTCTACTGAAGCAAAATCTATCCATCCATCCAATCATATCCACGTATCCAGGGCCAGGCCTCGGGGGGAACAGGCCTAGCATTGGTATTCCAGGCATCCCTCTCCCCAGATATGTTTTCCAGCTACTGCTGGGGAACTCCGAGGAATTCCTAAGCCAGGTGAGATGCATAATCTCTCCAGCGTGTTCTGGGTTTACCCCGGGGCCTCTTACAAGTTGGGCATGCACGGAAAACCTCTCAACAGGATGTGCCCAAAGTTAGAAAAATGCCCAGAGGAGTTTTAGGCCGAAGCAGTAAAATAAAAAAGCATGTTGCACACGTGTAAGCAATAACAAAGACAAAGTGAAATGTTGTCCAACCCAGTCCAAAGTCAAAAGTGTTACTAGCTGTAGCAGCCACAATTAATGGCGGAGCAACAAGCTGGCTGTGAGGAGGGAGATGGGATATTGTTTAAATATGGGGATAACAGCACATGTCTTATCTGGAGGGCGTTCATAGTGTCGCACTCAGCACATTAAAAGTGCCAGAAACAGTTGTGTAACGCACGAAAGAAGAGAGGTGGAGAGAGAAGTTCAAACCAAAGCTATTCGACAAGCCCGTGCTGATAAGGCATGGGATCTTAAACTGTCCATAGATGGTGAGTGTATGCTTTTTAGTGTATGCAACATTAACCACCAAAGTTTTTCCGGCGATTGTTATCTGCCAATATTCAATACAAAATGCCATCAGGACATCGGCATTCATGCTTTTCTTGCTTTTTTTCTGTTTTGAAAACATCCCCTTCAAACAATTGGATTTATTCAAGTTTCTCACCAACATAAATATATATTAGAGATGAATTATGAGCTGTTTACACTAGCTCTAAGTAGCTTATAATACATAATTGAAACTAGTAATGACAAGATTTGATATAATCCCTAAAAACACAATCTTTTATTTGCTTATCATTTTAATTGTGGGTTTTTATGAAGAAAAAACACAATAGATGATTATTTATTTTATAACTAAAAGTAAAAGTATAACATTTTACATTTTTGGTGATTTACACTGACATCAGAGCAGTTAAAAATGATTTTTCGGACAGTTGCAAAAGAAAAGTCTGCAGCCTTGTAGACCAGCTCTATAATCAAACAACAAAGGGCTCTGTATCTGCCAACATGGATCATCAATTAGCAAAAAAACAGGGATCTCTAAAAGTATATTCACTACCATTTATAACATATTAGGATCCGTTGCACCACTACAGTTAGACAACGAACAATACAACAGTGGCAACAAATTCTCCAGAAACCAAGACCGTAGTCGAATGCTCACAGTCACTCCCACCTTCTCCTCAGCAGTCGCCAGTTGTTGTCCAAAGATCTCATCTCTGGCACCATTATGTCAAAATAAGCTTTGTGTGTGTGTTTATGTGTATGATAGGGCAAACGTCAGGACAAGAGACACGATGCGGCTGTCCCACTGACAAGGTTGACACCCAGGGGTGACGGGTAGGGGGTGTCATGGGCTGTGTGACACCGTATGTGTTTCACTCTAGATCAAAGGGGTCGAGTTTTTAACTGATTCAGCGAGTCATGAATCAGCTCTGGTCTCTGGATTTCAGACGACTGTTGCAAACTTCAGAGCGTGAAGCTCAGCAGCTGGTGACTTCCCTTTAGTAGCCGGCGAAAACATTAGGGAGGAACAGAGTGTCGTGGAAGCGTGGTGTTTATTGAGAGCTCTTCGTTTCGGGGCCACTACAGCAAAGGAAACAGAGTTTGATGGATGGAGGCATTTTGCAAAGTTGGTGTGAGAACTTCAAAAGGTGAAGGAGAACAAGTTTATTTCATTTTTAAGTTTGCTATCTGACATTGGTTCACTGCTTTCACTCCAAAGGACAAAAGCTAAATAAAGGAAAGGTTAATGTGCTGTATTCATTTAAAGTATGCATCAGCCACTCCATGATGTCTTTTCCGAAACAGGTACAACCATTACATGTTGGGAGTCACGCGCTGTTGCTAACGTATGTCCGTCTGTGTGTTTGTTTACATGTTACTATGTTTGTGTGTGACTCACCGTTAAGGGGAGAGAGCTAACATAGACCTGTCACCACACTCACACACACACACACACACACACACACACACACACACACACACACACACACACGTTGTGCTGAGGCAAGAGAGGAGGATGTCTGGAAACATTGCAGCAGACCAGCAGCGTTTATGGACTGTGAATGCGGTACATTGTGTCTACTCCAACCAGAAGCACCACGGGGCAAAGTATGAGATAGAGAGTCATATACCCTGAGCCACGTTTCTCCACTCCACTTGCAATCTATTTTAGTGCATAATCGTTCCAGGAAAGAAATATCATACATAATGCATTGGTTTTAGCCATTAACCAAATTTGTTAAAACCCAATTTATATATGATGCAATGCACAAACAAATGTGATATTAGAATATTGCTCTTACACCTATAGCACTTACATTTCTGTACGCGAAGCGCTCTGTGAATTACAGTGAGATTTCCTTTTGGAAATAATGAGCTGCTTTGTGGCTATAGTCTCGTCTCCGGTGGTTGTGTTATTATCTCATATTTTGGGAGAGGAGAGCAACCGTTTCAGATAACATCCGGGTAAAGAAAAGGCAAGCTGTTCTCATTCTTATGTGTGTGGCTTTGTAACCCTGGTTCATGCCCAGAGCCGAAAGAACAGGGACATTAAGCGTTGGCCATCAAGATATTGAGGATGTAGAGCAGTAGAGGTGTAGAGGTAGAACATGAACCAACAGAACAACTCTTATCTTTGTGGATAAGGATAAGCACATACTTGGAATTTATGAATACATTAATTTCTAATGAGATAAATTCTACAGCTTGTGTGATTATACTTAGTATTGTCATATTTGTCTGTATAGTTCTAATTATTTCACAATGTTCTTGGCCTCGGAAAAAAAACGATGTTAAAAAGCGTAGTTGTTTCTGATCAACAGGGATAATAATAGCATCTCTTCAGCCTGTTTTAGCCACACACGATACATTAAACAGCCAGATTGAAATACAGTCTGTTTTCTCTGGAGGCTGCTTTTATTCTTGAATCAGCACTTTAAAAAACTTCTACATAATTCAGTATTGTGCGTCATCAAATATCAAATGGAAACACATAAAAGTAATGCAGCATTCACTCTCTCACACACACACACACACACACACACACACACACACACACACACACACACACACACACACACACACACACACACACACACACACACACACGCACACATTTATTTACTGCATTCTCAGTCAGGGGGCCATAACATATGGGCCTCTGAGGTGGGATGAACAAAGACTTTAAATGGAAGATCACAATTACCTGTGAAGAAACCCTGACAGCTCCCAGACTGCATACAGTAGAAGGCCACTTTAGCCTTTAACATATTTTTATTAAATGGATTTAAAATCTGATTAGAAAAGACAAGCGACAAGATCTAATTTGCTGCTTGTGATGGATGATAACAAGTTGAATAACATTATGGAAATGGCACAACTAGAACATTTCAGGATAATATGGGTGCTTTATAAAGCTATCTAAAGAAACATATCTCATTTAAAGGTAGATGAGTTTTCCGCAGGAGCGTGACCACTTCATCTCCTTTGATTACCGAATGCACGTGCATGCACATGTCTGAAGTAGACATACGCACATACGGTTAGTACAGTTGGATGTGATTACATATTCAGAGCATGTGAGACGTGGCCTGCTGAGAGATCGTGTTTGGGGAGTTGAACATACAGATTCAACAAAGTCTTTTTCCACCAGCCAGGAATACAGAGTAGCCTCCCTACCTCCCTCCTTTGGATTATTATTCCCCCTCTTTCTTTCTTTCATCCTCTGTCCTCCTCCTCTGTTGTCTCGCTCTGTCTCTCCTCTCATATATTAGGCACACTTCTCAGCAGACAGCCCCTGCTGTTTACTTTTAATTCCTCTCTGTGAATCCTAATTGGACGCAGTGTCTTCCCAGGGTCAGTTCTAATCAGAATTATGATGAGTGCATCAGACTCTGCAGACACCGCCTCCAAACCCCTAAAGTGTGTTTGTCATGGGCACCACTGTTGTTGTTTTGCTGACTTTGCTTTGTGAACATAAAATAGCTCTGCTTTCCAGCAAATACAGGATAAATTTGAAGTTATGTGCACAGTATTTCTGCTCGAAGTAACTTCTGTTCCATAATGTTAATGTTTCCATCCCAAATTTACATCTATAACAGCTCTATCCTCATTTATTTTCCATCTCATCTCTCTCATAATCCCTTTGAGGTCACACCTAGCCCTCAGGGCACAACTGTCTTCCCCCCCCCCTTCCTTCAAATCCTCCCAGCTTGTAGTAGTTCCCCTCTTTTCCACACTCTTTCCATTCTTGCACATCTACACTCTTTCAACCTGGAGACTATTGCTTATCCAACACCTCAGAGAGTCACACTAAGCACTCAAATGTGTCTTGATTGACCAAATCTCAAGTCAACAGCTCTATATCAGGTGTGAATGTACCCACTAGGATGCACTGGAGCTGAATTCCGTGAGCCACATTTGGCGGTGGCCTAGCACAACACATGTGGCCACAGATGTGGTGCAATGTGAACGTGACTGACTAGGTGTTAGCTCATACGTGCCAGGAAGTTTTACAGAAGCCAAAAATAGTGGAAGCCAAGAGTAGAGGTCTGTCTTGTGTTGATTTTGAGCACAGGTTCTGGTTCATAAAAACATGTTTCTTTGCATACTGAGCGGGGAAATGAAATCCAATGAGGTGGACACTCAAAAGACATCTCTGATGCCAGGTGTGAAAATCTCGACTGAATCCAAAAATATTTGATGCCAGCATTCATAAAGTAGCCCTCCTCAGCCAGTCCACTGGCATTGGTTCTCTCAATCGATGAATTTAAAAAAAGACCCGGATATAAGTCAATGCAAGAAATATAGCACATTACAGGCAAAGAGAATGAAGAAACTGAGCTGATGAAAAGACTCCATGAGTCATGACGACTCGGACGGCCGCTGAAAGACAACTGCAACTACAATGAAGGAACATCTTGAATTGGTTCCTTGACATGTACGGTTACAACATGCATGTTACATAGATAGTATTTTCACAGCACTAACAGGATTATGGCCAAAGTGACATCGTCAGTCTTTTTAGCATGAATAATACATCAAATGTGCTATACACGAGATTGGGAGCATTTCTATTGCCTCTCAATGGCACTGAACACGACACGACACATATCATGGAAGTTAGCTTGCAGCTAATGGTGCTAACGGTGCAATCTATGGCAAAAGTGCTCACATCGCTAACAATGTTAACCTGAAGGGGAACCGGAGGGGAGGTGCTACACTCCCGCAATGGCGGCAGCAGTTTGGTTGCTATGTACATAAAGAACGAAGAAGCTTGGTTTACAACACACACACAGAGGGAGAGCGACTGCTCAGGTAGACGTTACCCCACTATATCTTCACAGAGCAAATAGTTGTTTGCTGCTGTATTAATACTCTAAATGTTGTTTACCATGACCTTATAGATAGGTCTTCCACGAAAAGCAACACGAATGCACCAGAATCCAATCCTTTCTTTTCAGCATGTATTTTGTTGTTTCAGTCAGAATCTAACAGCAAGTCTTAAATCCTTGGGTTGCATATATACTATAACTGTGGTCAGTCAATAATTCATAACACAATGTGCTCTTTTAAACCCAACATGCTTGAGAAAGTCCGCCGGGCTGTCTTTGTTTACTATTTTGATCGGTAGCTCAGAGCGCAACCACTGCTGTTTACAAGTCATAGAGGATGTGAAATGCGTGTAAGAGCACACAGGAGACCTTCACCCCCGCAGCCACATCGTATGCACACTGTGAGCTACTGGTGTGTCATCTTATTGGAGCACCCAGCATTCAAAACTCATGAATGATTTGAGAGAGAGAGAGAGATGAGTGCAGAATTAAAAACATGTAAGGCACTAAACATAATGCCAGGTACTAAACCACACAAAGTGATCTGCCTTGTCACTGACACAGATTAATCAAAAATACCTCTGCACCTTTCTTTTATCTTTCCATCAACTATCCACATATCATTACTAAATTAGTTCCCCATGTCCTTGAGGCTCAGGAATCGTCGCTCTATCATCTCAGACAGTTTACGTGCAAAGAGACCTGAGGGTTGGGGAGGTGTGTGTGTGTGTGTGTATGTGTGTGTGTGTGTGTGTGCTTGGACGTGGTGCGTACATACAGGGCGTATACAGAGCTATTCTATTAGCTACCACCCTCCCTCTTTCTGCCTTTTAAAGCACGGCATCACAGCGGGTGGATTTGATGAGGAATAATCAGGAGACATGTAGGATAAATAGAATTAGCTTTAAGATGATTTCATGTGGCAACCCATTCACGAGAACATACAGTACTGAGGGATTTGACCACTCAGTTGTGTTTTCTCTGCCTGGAGGTTAAAGCTGAAGCGTGGTAAAGTCGTTCCTGCTGAGCAGGGCGACAAGGTCAAAGTGAGAGAAAAGAGCAGAAAGACCGGGAGGAACGTATAGAAGCAGCTGAACACAGCACACCGTGGAGAACCAGTTATTATGCTATATCTCATTTTCAGGTTTTCCTGTCTAGATATAACATGACTCATTTGCATGACTCACTGATTAATCATAATTAACATGTTTCCCTTTATATGTGTGTCTAAAACCATTTTACACAGCTTAAAAATTGGTCAAATAAAGATACTCTTTTTCAGCCTTGTTTTTTCCCTCACTGCAGATGGCGAATGGATCTATTGATGTTGCCCCAGTGGGCTGACATTGGATGAATTATGTAACAGCCTCGCCGGGTTATGAAGGCGACTGTGCAGGAGGAAAACTACTCACGCTGCTGCCGTGACAACTGATAACATAACCTCTGTATTTACATATGCGGTGCCATGTAAATCCTCTGTGTGTTTGCATGCTGTGTGGCTCGCTGCAGGTCACTGATGTTTAATGGGCAGACACCGACTGTTCCAGAACGAAGAGAAAGTACAACTTGTCATTCCCTGATAACCCCATAAAATGTTGGTGTAAAAACTCAGTCACTCATGAAATTTAGTTAATGAGATTTTATACCAGGCTGGTCATTTCATGTATCAGTGGCAGAATAACTAATGAGGTACTCATTTGAAGGTTACGGCAAAGATGAGTTGTTTTTTTTAGATTCAATATTCAATACTGAATAAAAACTATAAGACAAAGAGGCAAACTGACCATCAGCTGTTTAAGCTTCAGTGCAGTTTTAGCTGCTAATGCTAACGTTAGTATTGTGTTGTGGTGTAATGCTATGCTAAGAGAGAAAAAGAGAGAGATAACTAACTGCATACTAACTGCAATGTACGCATTTGATTCGGTTTCCCACTTAATCAATATCTAAATTATGTCTGTATTAAGATAATTAGGCTTTTCCTCCTGTTGCGAGCCCACAGAGAAGATTTGCTCAGTTTAAAGACTTTAAAACCGTCACGCCTGAACAGGCACATGTGTTTGTTTTCCTTTTTTGTAAATTATTACATCATTTATATTAGAACTTTTTGATGACCTTTAGGGCTAGCAGTATTTATTCATTTATTATGTAATCATCACATCCTTTTGTCTACATCTCAATTTTGAATAAATCCCCTCATTTGGCAGAAGGCTTAAAAAGCCAAATTAAAGTCCCAAATCCTCAGTGCCGGCGTTGCGCCCAATTTCTTCTTCTTCTTCTTCTTCTTCTTCTTCTTCTTCTTCTTCTTCTTCTTCTTCTTCTTCTTCTTCTTCTTCTTCTTCTTCTTCTTCTTCTTCTTCTTCTTCTTCTTCTTCTTCTTCTTCTTCTTCTTCTTCTTCTTCTTCTTCTTCTTCTTCTTCTTCTTCTTCTTCTTCTTCTTCTTCTTCTTCTTCTTCTTCTTCTTCTTCTTCTTCTTCTACTTCTTCTTCTTCTTCTTCTTCTTCTTCTTCACTGCCTGTCTTACCCACTTCCTCATTTACTCTTCAAAGGGAAAGCAAAGCATCTGTCTATTACGAGGAGCCCAGGGCGCTCTGCAGAGTTGTGTTAAGTAACAACAATCAGTGACGTCAAAGGCTCTCTGAGCTGGCCTGAGCTGGAAAGAGGGAGGGCGAAGGGGCGAAAAAAGGGATACAAGGAGAGGGAGGAGAGGAGGCAGACATGGAAGTGTGTGAAAAAGCTCCTCTTGTGTGTCAGTTGCTTGTCTTCTGTTTATCTGCCACTGATAAATAACGTTGAACATAAACCGTGTGCAGCAGTTCAGTGTGTAATCACAAGCCTCCAACATGTGCGATTTCTGTTCTTCCTCTCTCATCATTGCATTGTTTTTTTTCTCCCTGGCAACGTAATGCTTTTTTTCCCCCCATTGGTTCACAGAAAAGCGGAAGAGGTCTATTCTGCTGCTCAGCATAGTTCTGTTTATGGTCCTATCACCGGAGCCTATATTTGTACCTCACAGGAGCGAAGGAGGAGCAGCCTCTGCTCAACAAGTATGTATTTGTCAGGCTGAGGTCCTGACAAATGTTCATGCAATATTATGTTTTTATTTTGCTCTTCGATAAACTGGAATAATACATGTATTTGGAATAGAAAAAATAAATATATCCCACACCTCCTTTTCTGCTTCCTAAACTCCCAGAGAAAGTCTGTATTGTCGATGTTGTGTAAACAAACAGCTCAACTAAGCCCTCATGAGTCGGATTTTCATAAAACGCTGAAAACTCATTTAAGTGAATTTCTCCTTCTTCCCACATTCACATTCCTTGAATGTAAGCGCAGACTTCAACTGGAGACCGATTGTGGGATTAGAGATCTTAGGGTGTTACAGTCCTTCATAAACACAAGTGACAGAAGCGGCACTGGGTGGAGGATATATTAGAGGATTACACCCTAAGACAATATAGAAGTCTTACCATGCCTCAATATGGCTGCTGACCTTGCGCTGTCAGGTGACAGCTGTTTGTTAAAACTGCAAACGCCGCAAGCAAGCCTGCACACACAATTTACACACTATTGAAAAAGCACAAGCGCTTTGCATGATATGTAAACTACCTTAAAAGGCACATGAGACATAAGACTGTGCTGTGCTGTTTACAGTAAATAAGCCAGAAGGCCTTGCCAAGACTGTGGAAGTCACCATGTTGTTGGCAGAGAACACGCTCTCCCACCCACTTCCACCAAGACAAACTAGATTGTGCATCTGAATCCATGGGGCAATGTCAAACTATAATCTCTCTTTTGCTCAGCCCCTGTCTGATCTATCATATGTCTCATGTAGGCTCGCCTATTTGATCCCCACAGCACTTTTCACAGAAGCCCTTTCGCACACATTTACAGCTCACAACAAGCACATGACGGCGCTTGGCAAACCTACTGTAAGTGCTTGAGGAATGTCTACAAGTCCACTCTGTCAGCAGGGCTATAGACCAACAGCCTCTCGTTTCCATTACAGACACAGCTGCTGCGATGACGAAAGACTCTCATGTTGTCAAGAGATATTTATAGAAAATAACAGAAATGGTTCAAAGACAATACATTAATACACATCAATCTATAATTATATCATAATATATAAATATATAAGATATATAATATGTATATATAATTTAAGAAATCGATAATCAATATTATAACTAGGATAACAATGCTTTGTTCCGTGACATTTATGTTACAATACTTACTCATTATTGTGGTTTAATTCATATAATGCAAGAGATATAATAGAAAATAACAGAAAAGACAATACATTAATACATATCAATCTATAATAATATTATAGTATACAATTATATAATATATATAGTATAATGAACCAATAATAATCAATATTATAATTAGATAACACTGTTTTGTTCTGTTTATGTTTCAATACATATTTGTTTCATTATTGTGGTTTAATAATTCATATAATAGTCCTATATATCCTATGACCCCTTTTCCATAAAAATAAATAAAAAACCCAGCAATGTAAAGTTACACTGACATTGTACAGCAGTGACTTCATATCATGAACACACAACTATATGTGTTGGTGCACTTTAAATTTGGCAGCAACGTGCGTTCAGCAGAGCGATGACGTGCGCAGCCGACATCAGCACCTTAGATACGGCCTCACCACTCAGCGTGGAGCTCCTGCCCCGTTTTGGACCAATCAGCGCGCGTGTTTTCTAGACGGCGTCCAGCACCACCCACACTGCTGCCAGCTGTAATGCTCGGCTATAGGGAATCTCCTCTCGGGCCGTGTACATTCACCGTAACTCCTGCAGTTGTTCGTGGCATGTCACGATACAATTAAGGTCCTATGTGAAGAATAAAAGGACATAAAGGAATATATATATATAGATATAAATGAGATTAAAGTCGCGAAAACGGCTCATTGAAATGCTCGAGGCTAAATATGGCTCGGGCATTTAAAAGAGCAGCGTTTTTGCTACAGTGTTTAGTCGCATAGCGTCTATTTAATTTGGTCTGTTTGATAATGATGTTCACAGCAGCTTCCTCGGAAATAGAGATGTTTAGTCTGTTAAAACATCTACAATAGGGCTGTTTTTTTACATCGATACAAGTATTTGTTTCAAGCCTGTTCGAAGTCGTACAGGATATATATATATATATATATATATATATATATATATATATATATATATATATATATATATATATATATTTATATACTACCGTTTCTGTCTTTACAATGATTACTTTAGCCTTTCGCTGTCAGCACAGACCTAGGTTATCTCTGACGCAAACGCTCATCAGAGGCGTCTCTCCCCGTTTCACAGAATCATATGTCACAGGTTGACAGCTCAGCTCAGCCAATCAGAGCGCAGCTCAGGCACCACTCTGAAGGCGGGTCTCGCACTTTGGACCAATCGCAGCCGCTCGTATTGTTTTGACCTCTGAAACCGCATCACCGCCTACCTCGTGCCCATGGCGGAGGAAAGCTATAAATAAAGGCAACGCTGTAACAGGAGGGGGACGAAGTAGCAAAACTCCCGGAGAGGCGGGAGCTACTCTGCAAGCCTGCTGAACGAGGAAAAAACGAAATAACCTTACAAACAGAAACCGAAGCAAACGCCAATCCTCAGAAATGTACATTTACTGGAATACTTTTTTGTAACGTTGATAATATATTCTATGTGAAGAAAGTATTTATACTTTTGTCTATTTGCACTAACTAACGGTACTTAAGAACTACTGCGAATTTTTATTTTTTACACAAAAAGTAAGTATTTCTGCTGCCTTCTTTCTGTCACTTGTGCTATATTTATAGTCACTGACTTCATGTTGCTTGCTGTCGTGCTATAGCTGTATCCATAACGTTACTTACTAAGCTGATTTGCTGCGTCAGTCCACGAAGTTAGGGAGGGGTGTGTGTGTTTGAGAAAGTGAGTGTGTGTGTAAGCGCGTGCATGCGAGTTCAGCGTGTAGTATCTCTTCTCTCATATCAGGTGTATTAAAAAAAAAAACAATACCCCCATCAAAGACTCGTTGGACGTGCACGTGGATTTATACTGATTACATAGTACTTTGTAGTTTCTGTTAATTTATAATGGCGTCAATACAGGTTTCTATAGCTGGTGGGTTGTTGCATATTTTGTGAAATCTCTTAATTTAACCGATAAGATGAAAGACCTGTAGCCATTTCGCAACATTGAGAAATCTCCTCTATGTTGCTGTTTCATTAGGGAGGCGACAAATGTTTCTTATATCCCCCTGCAGATTATATTTCCTCTATTGGATGAATAAAGTAATCCCATTTCTTAAGGTAGGTTAGTTTAAGAGCCTCGACATATAGTCCCTCTGTATCTCTAAATTCAGCTTTACTCTATTTGCGAGGCTTATTGCAGCACATCCCATTTCTTTGTATTGCGCTTTCTAGTTGGTGACATTTGCATTGTATCCACCGTCATGGTGTAACTTTAAAGTATTTCATCTTCTCTGTCTAAAATTGCCAAACAAATGGGTGTCGCCGATACAGAAGTCCTATTTTGACATGGTTATTTTGTGTAGGAAGAGCTCATCAAACCAGCCCCTGTGACAGGATTGTATTGAAGATTGAAGCCACCAAAATAATTTCCTCTATGCATTATTGGCAAGGCATTTCGTCTCTTGAGTTCATTGTTTATGTTCCTTAAATGCAACAACTCCGCTTAAGTTTCCCTGTCTCCTGCTCTGGAGGCTGTCCAGTATTACGTAACAGGATTACCTAGTATTAGTGCGAGGTTAACGTGCTCAATACCCAGTTTCTGACGTTTACATACACAGCAAATGCCAGATGAACAAGAAGTATGGCCTGATCCAGGATCAGTGGGCTCTGTGTTGACATTTCTGCAATAGCTGCACATTTTGAGTGTTGCTGTGAAATTCCGCTCCGGAGGACTGTTGTGTGACAGTCAACCTGAGATATTTGAGCTCCCAGCAGTCAACACAGCATCATGCACTGGCGTTAATGTTTAAAGGAGACTAACTCTCCCTCCCCTTATAAAGGCTGCACTAGTTGTGGTCAAACGAAGCTGAATCTGAATCTGTCTTGTTTATATTTCGATTGATTGTTCCTGTTGGCCTTTACATTTACTTGTGACTTTGTTAACATTTTGAAATGGATGATTAACAAGTTTTTTTTCCCTCTCCCAATTGTTGCAGGAAAATATCATACCCTGTGGAGAACATCACTTCACTGCAAAACCAGCACTTTTGCTTTTGAACCTGTTTTATCCAAATACTGGTTGCTTTCGCCATCCTGCCTGGAGAGCATCTGTGTTGCCAACCACGGATAAACAAAGCAGACCCAGTGGACACATTCAAGGTCAGACACACCCAATCTTCACCTAGCTGGTAAACGTCGGCAGTTAGCTATGCAGCTTGAAATCCAAGTAGCTCTCAACTTCATCATCTCGTACCTGTACAACAAGCTGCCGAGACGGCGTGTTAACATTTTCGGCGAGGAGCTGGAGAGGCAGCTGAAGCAGAAGTACGAGGGACACTGGTACCCAGAAAAGCCATACAAGGGCTCAGGATTCAGATGTATCCACGTGGGGGAGAAGGTGGACCCTGTGGTGGAGAAGGCAGCCAAAGAGAGCGGGCTGGACATTGAAGATGTCCGCAACAATCTGCCCCAGGACCTCAGCGTGTGGATTGACCCCTATGAGGTGTCCTATCAGATCGGGGACAAGGGGCCAGTCAAAGTATTGTTTGTCGATGACAGCAATGAAAGTGTAGCCAGTAGTGGGGCGCTCGATCTGGACAAGGAGATCAAGAACAGTTTCAATCCCGACGCACAGGTCTTCATGCCCATCAACGAGCCTGTGAACGCAGCCTCTCCGGGTTCCACCTCGCCCTCTCCTCCATTCGGCCACTCGGCAGCAGTCAGCCCCACCTTTATGCCCCGCTCCACACAGCCTTTAACCTTCACAACAGCCACCTTCGCCGCCACTAAGTTCGGCTCCACTAAGATGAAGAGCAGCGGCCGCAACAACAACAACAACAACGGCAGCAGCAGTAGTGCTGGGAACAAGGTGGCACGTACCTCTCCCACCAACCTCGGCCTGAATGTGAACAGTCTCCTGAAACAGAAAGCCATCTCCACCTCCATGCACTCTCTTTACGGGTTGGGCCTCGGGGTGCAGCAGCAGCAGCAGCAGCAGAAGCCCTCAGCCCTGTCCCCCAATGCCAAGGAGTTTGTGTTCCCCAGCCTTCAGGGCCAGGGCAGCCAGAGCGCTCTCTTCCCTGGAGACAGCTCGCTCAGCCTCAGCCCGCTGCAGTACAGCAATGCCTTTGACATGTTTGCGGCCTACGGTGGCCTTAACGACAAGTCCCTTATGGATGGCTTGAATTTCAGCTTGAACAACATGCAGTATTCTAACCAGCAATTCCAGCCAGTTATGGCCAACTAGTACACATAAAAAGGTACTACTTAAGCTACTATTTCACACAGAAACGACCAGAGATAATGTGAGAGGGGGGGAAAGAAACGCAACATGTAAACAAAAACAGAATGTCATGATGGAAGGGAAAAGTGACTTGTCAGCTGTAAGATCTACGTACCGAGTCTAAGAGCATGAGCCCGAGGGTGAATTCCTTTGCTCCCTTGAGTTATACCTTTAGTACAAGATGTCCAAGCTTGGTGACCTAAACTTCAACATGCATCATTGTTATTTCTTTTGCCAACCAAGCACAACTTTTTTTTATGTGACTGTTTTAAGATATAAAAAAAGAAGAAAAAAAACACCACCACAAGTCATGGCCTCTTTCAGTATTTAAAAATAACTGGACACCGCCAATTTCTTCAAGAAATTGGCACAAATAAGTGGGATTTCCTGGTCTTTTTTCTAATTGTATAATTTAATTTAGTACAGAGTTTGTAAAATATCAGAGTATCTATTGTTTCTACGACATGGTATTGCATTTATATCTTTTTACTACTCCAGTGATCTGTGATGGCTGCAGCAACTTTATGTTTTCTTTTTTTATTGAAATTATGAAATGAATCCATCTTTAAAAAAAACATCGACTCTATTCTAAAGATTGTGTACAGAATATTCCGTAGTGGTGGGATTTAAGAATATTTGCTTTTTTGAAAAACATAAGAGTTGTATTTTCTGTTAAGAGTTTAAAGATTTTTGCTATATTATGGACAAAATGTAATCGTATATTAATTTTGTACCTACATTGTGCAATACTTGATAAAAAAAACAAACGGTATAACAAAGTATTTGGAGTCAGTGTCTTACATGTTAAGAGGGACTGATAGTTTATTAAGTTTGTATTAAAAAGCTTGAAAATAATTGCACTTGTTCAGTTTCATTGTTTTTGTGTGGTTGAGCTGGTCGGTACAGGTTTTAAAGGAGGTTATGCAGAGGATCAGAGTTTTGCAACATGCTTGGGCAGATCCAGTATTCTGTCCTCGGGTCAAAAGAATCAGGTTTGTCCTAAATACGCCCACATTCATTTGCAGTTCACCCATTTGGAACATCGCTATGTCCTCAGCAAAGAGTTTTGACAGTTCACTCACAATAGAATGGGTCAACAAAGTGAATTATGCAACATTACACGATATATTACAGATCTCGACACATTCAATATCCTCTGCCTGCAACATTGACATATTAGTACACAAACCCGGAGTAACGTTTGTTCACACCATGCAGGCTGTGTTGGCTCACGTTTCCTGAACTAAAGCAAGAACTCGTATGTGTGACGAGGCTGTTGGCGAACAGGCTGCTGAGCCACGCAACACATTTCAGAGGCATAAACGACACAGCTGACGGGCGGAAACCTTGTACTGTGGGTCGAAGAATCCAGATCTGATACTGTGCCTGGAAGATGGGGCAAAACTCAACTGTTTCTTGGTAACAAACTGCATCAGGCTCCTGTGGGGGAAAATCTTAGCGAAGCATCTGCTGAGGTGCTTTTATGCAATATATTGAATCCCTCTCAACCCCAGGGTGCTATTTATCTCATCTCCTTGTTGCTGGGAGGCTAGATTGAAAACTCCCCCTCCAGAGAGTTAGCCGAGTCACTTATTAACTTTTAATAATAAAATACAATATGCAATGCTGGAAAACGGTACTAAAACCTGTACGGGAGAGTGTAGCTGAATGCTAAGCTGGCCAGTTACATTTCACCCAGTGTCCTCGAGGATGTGGCCTGTTAATGGATAACTGCAGTACTTTTTATGCAATGGGATCCAAAAAGAGTACTGGGGCTGGAAAGATCACACCTGAACTGATTCAAACTCAAAAGGCCATTTACTATATAATTTAGCATGTGTTATTTCTCCTTTTACAAAAATGGCTTATACTAATGGGGTTTCCAACATATAAATTAACACTGAAGCTTTGGATTTATTTGCGGTTAATATTATTTGGGAGTTGAGCGTCCATTTCAAATTAAGCCTGAAGGTGAATCGTAGCTTATTAATCAACGTATGATTTCAGCAATAACCTCACTCTTCTTCATCAGAGTGAAACAGATTTTCTTAGTGCCCTGTTGACGCTGAGAACGTTGTGGTTACTGTCTGTTTCTTATGATGAGAGGTTGTTGGACTGTATGATTCCAGCACTAGCACCAAATCCCTCTGACCCTGCTGGCATATCATGGCTCCTCTGGGGCCCGCTCATCATCGCTTGTCAGTCTGCGTGTCCCCTGATAAACGTGGGGCTTGATAGGCTGAGTAAAGTTCAGCATGCGTGTGTGGGTGTATCTCAGTTGCTGATACTGTGAGTGTTAGAGTCGGGTGGGAGTGTGCTCGCTTATCTTGCTCTGTGACACTGTTTGTGTACATGTAGAATCAACAGGGTGGAACAGGTTGTTCTGAAATTACCTTTTAATGCTCGTCTTTTTTTGGGGTCGATTCCTTTCCGCACATCACAACTAAGGACTGTGTCCTTCCAGACTGCTTGAAGAGGAGAGGAGGGGAGTCACGCACAGCAACCCTTTTTCTGGGGAATCAATAACGCGCATAAAGGCTGAGGCCAGTGATGCCCTGTAGTCGTAAAAGAAAAGGAGCGTGTACTCTAACCTCCAGCCATCATGAAAGGGCATCACTATCACGGGATCAGTTATTCTGTCCTCCATTCATTTTAATTAGATTGTTATCATACTACTTGGAATAGTACTAAGATTTATACTACGGTTGTATTTCTGCAAATACAACAAAGCGTTGATGGTCTTGGAGGTTATCTTTGGAATATGGTCTGTTCAGGATTACTGATTATAATGTCATGTGAATATGTTTTCATTGTAATGTAACGTGAATGATCGTTTTATTAAATACCAGGTTTATGAAAGAGGCGCAGGGTCTTTCACACATTATTTAAAGATGCTCAAAGGTTGGCATGCCATAATTTAAAGTAGCAAATAAGTGAGAGAATACATTTGTGCTCTATATCTGATATAATAATTTGAATAACTTCCCAACCCTGGCTACACCCCCAAGGTGTGACTGTGGCAGGGCAGAAGAGAGGTTCAGACAAAAGAGAGAGTGAGGTGTTATATGGAGTATGTTAATGCCATAAAAGTATGATGCTAAGAATACCAGCAAGACAAGGCTGAATATGGGATCAGAATAGCACAGAGACTGAAGCGTGATGAAACGAAGAGGGAATAGGAAAGGCATGGAGCAAAGTGATGGGGAGAGAGGGAGAGTGAGAGTGAAGCATTGCCAACACCACTATTGATGCTAATCCGGTGCCAAGCACACCGCTCGGCCCCCTTCCCCCGTCATAAAAACAGGTGGAGCTCAACTTAGCGTGTGGTCCCAGCCAGCCGACAAGGCCTTATGGTAATGTCACCCTCCTCAGCAAAAAAAAACAGTTAATGGCTTTTCAGTCCCTCGCCTTAGTTCAAACCCTCACCCCCATCTATTTCTGGAAACGCACTGGAGCTGATTGAGCAATGATAAGCTTAAGGGAATTGTGCTTTCCTCTGTGAATGACTTCACCAAAGCGGATCTGTATCTCACAGGGGGAAGTAAAGGATTTCTACCCAGAAGAGAAGAACTTATCTGTTTATTTTTTTGTTTTTCTTGCTTTGTTTTTCAAAAGAAAAACTATTTAAAAAATGACTTCTTCCACGTCCGAACAGACACATAATGAGAAAGATAACACGTGTGGACTGGTCTGACAGTTGAAGCTTAAGTGACTACCAAGGGTACTGACACAGTTGCTTTCAACAGTTGCTCACACGTTTGGCACATATGAGCTGTTGCTAGTAGGCAGACGAGAAACACTTGAGTACGTTCACTCAAATATATTCTGCACTAATTCGCCCTGCAGCTGTCGACTGTCTTGTGCTAATACAAACAGTTCAAGTACTTGAGTTTAACGAAGGCTAATGTGTGCAGTATGTCATGAATATTTGTGTTTTTAAAAATCTTATGAGGCTTTTTTGTGTTGTCTTGATGGTTACATTGCATGTCTTCTCATACATACTTTATTACGTTCCTGTGTACACACTGCCACACACACACACACTCACTGATGCATAGTGGGAGTTGTCAGGTTTGCTTTGCACACTGTAAATATCACCAGCAGACACTCGCGCACCCAGCCCTTTAAAGTGCAGCTGCTCTTATCTGCAGATGGAAACCAAAAACAAACACACATTCCTCGGCCTCCCCTCCCTCGCCACACCTCTTGGGGGGACAGACTGTGTTTTCCAGTGCAGTCTATCACGGCACTCCCTTACCTGACACTGGGTTCCCCACGACGCTTCGCAGCTGATGGGCGGGACGACGCGCTAACCGCTTGGATTTAGTCGTGATCAGATCTGTTTCCTGCTTCATGATTTGATAAGATAGTCAGCTCTGTGAAAGCAAGTCATGCTGTGTGCTACATCCAGAAATATCACTAAAATTGTGGCCTTGGCTTCTCGCGAATATGGCTGCTGTTCTGGATAAAAAGGAAAATATTTTTAACATTAAAAGTATCCATGGATCTAGAAAGATAACACTATATCCGTGCCCCCCACCCACCTAACTGTTGGCAGTGTCCAAGCTAC
This sequence comes from Taurulus bubalis, assembly GCF_910589615.1. Lineage (NCBI taxonomy): Eukaryota > Metazoa > Chordata > Actinopteri > Perciformes > Cottidae > Taurulus > Taurulus bubalis. Next base: position 15,829,885 of record NC_136605.1, read on the forward strand.
ATGAATCGGACTCATCTTGTCAAGCTGAGATCAATCAGTGCTAGGCAATCTGGCACACGCTGGTGCTGGGATCTTACACACCTGCTGGTCATCACTCCCTAGTGTCTATATGTGATTCTTCAAGGGAGAGAGAAAGAGAGAGAGGATGCTATAGCAACAAAGGAATCGTTTGGTGTCTCAGAAGAGAGGCTTTGTGCTCAGAAGAGGAGGATTTGTAGCCAGGAGAGAGAGGAGGGCATTCTGGGAAACACTGGAGAGGAGAATCATGCACGCACAAATGCATACAAATACATAAACACATGCACACACACAAACTTCCTTGACATGCTCCAAGGTGAGCACAACAAAACTGAAAGGAATGAGAGAAGTCCTTCCTAAGAACATCTTCATCTGAAACCTTCTCTCCACATCCACTTAATCCATAATGTCTCGAGCCTACACGTCACCACGAAGGCTCTTCTTTTGCTGAGAAAAAATAGCTTTTGCTTTCTAAAACACCTTTTCTGTCTACTTAGAGTCAGTCTGGATTTGCCTGACTTATACCTCATATGCTTTGAACACTTTCATGAATAATATTTACACACATTAGAGAAAGAACCCCATGTGACGTCTGGCCATGCAGCTTCTGACTTATACCTAAGTCATGGGACTTTGTTCTTTTACTTTCCACATCAGGACTAAATATTTTGTCAACACGGTTCATGTATCCTGGAGCCCTCAAAGGAAGCTCTTTTTCTCCTGTTTGTCTGAGGATGGGATCGTTGGCAAGGACAGCTCCCACTGCTATGGATCAGCGGGACAGGAAGTCAAAACATGCAGAGATAAAGCCATCTCTGTGGCATTTACTGGCAGTGGTGCAGGGCAGTAATCGTGAATGAACACTACTATGGCAGTTGTGTGCCCTTGATAGATGCTAAAGAGTGTGTGTATGTGTTTAAAGCTCCGGAGTTGAGGGAAGTAAAAGATACACTGCGGTCTTCTCAACGTATTTCATGATAATTAGAGCAGCACGTGGCACGTGACTGCAAATGATAAGTACAGAGTGTAATGGCTTCTCTTCAGTTGTTTACAATGCAGTTGAGCTTATCGGGCCTCTCTTGTCCAAGTCAAACCTATTTGGACATCACCAGGAAGCTGAAGTCTCCACAGCAGCCCGACTGACTCATGACTCTGGAATTTCAACCATCCTGCTAATAAGGCTGCTCGGGACAAACACGCGCCGGCCTGAACACGCTCTTTTACATTTCTCTTTTTGCTTTAAATACTTCAGTTAAAAATAGGCTTAAGACAATGTCCAGAGCCATTATGTCCCTATTTAGATGTTATTGTATCTATGAAGTTTAAAAAAAAAAAGAGACGACCGTGAATCAAACATCTCAGACCAACATTGTAGCCCCTTAATTAAAGTGAGACTGGAACTTTTGCTGAAGAGCAGCCACTGTGGCCACAAGTGACACTTTTAGGATAATTGTAGACTTCAAATCAGCAAATCAGCAAACTAACTCAGTAATGCCACTTACACAGCAGTATCTATCTAAGTTTGGCTAATATTACAATAATAACAGTTGAAGGGACATGAATCCTCCTGCTAGAACAAGTATTATCAGTACTGTCAACTTGGAATAGCCTGTTGGGGCGGGTGTGCACAATTATGCAAAAGCTGCAGTTTTTATTTACAAGCATTTACGCAACAATCACACTAGTTATTTGCATTCGTAAGTTTCAAAACATGTTCCATTAACAACTTAACCCCGGTGTCAATTTAATTTACATGTCCTTCCTTTGCTGAGAGTTACTTCCCGACGCTCTGATGTGTTCACATTAACCTCAACCTCAGCTGATTCGGTCTGCACAATTGTCCCTTGATCTGGATTTGTACTTTTTACTTTGCAAGATTAGAATGACCAGATGTTGATTTGTATGTGAGGTGAAAAACATCTGCTTCATAGCTTGAGTCCGAACAAAAACATGCATTCAAGCAGCTTCCCCCAATGTCCTCATGGAAGTATGGCCTAGTTTCCTAGTTTGTGCAATAATTTGGGGAATGTAACACACACCTGTTAACTACCAGCACTGCACAGACGGGCTCTAATGAAGCCAGGCTTGGTGGTTATGATAGAGATTCCTCCATCCCACCCACTCTATTTTAGTATATTGAGCATTACCAGGAGAGTAGATCTGTGGATCAGGATTCCAAAAATCATTTTTAAAGGGACTTTTCCAAGAGATTATTCATAATTGTAATTCCTCTAGGAATACATTTGCAATCTGGTTTTATTGTTATTATTCAGTGAATCAGCCTCAATATATTATTTCTTATGTCCTAGGATTATTTTCAAGATGAAATGTCATGTATTTCCAATTACCAAGACGAGCTGTCTGTGGTGTTAAAAGTTAAATTAGGGGCTGAACGATAACAACATTGTAATTGGTAAACATATTAAAATGGAACAATTTCAAGAAGAGTCTCTTAATTGCTTCATATATATTATTTTTTCTTCCCAGTCCTTTAATCAATTCCCTAACTATGTCAAATGATTGCATTGTGTATTGTTGTGTTGTTGTGTGAGACATGGAAGCTTATGAAACTAACACAAACTGTCAGGTATCATCCAGGGCTATTTACATGCTAAAATATTGCATGGCACAAATAAATAGAGAGCAGTTGGAGGATGTTTACTTGCTGTGGAATCCAGTTTGGGCCAAGGACGAATATGAAATAATAGCTGCATTAATCACTGTGTGTGGGTGACTGGTGATGCAGATTCCTCTGCTCTTGGCCATAAACACTGACACACATGAGACCTGGAGCTTTAAACAAACTTTAAACACCATCAGCACTTTATCAAACAAATGTTTCACAGCCTATATTATGCTAATGAGTGTTTGTTTCTGACGCAGGGTAACACGCAAGGTGTGTTACCATAGTTGTCAGATATATCTATTACTGTGTTGTGCTGTAGGGTCTTTCTCTCTCACACACACACACACACACACACACACACACACACACACACACACACACACACACACACACACACATCAGATCCGATTAACATAATGCTCTGAAAGCAATGGCAACACTGACAAAAAGGGCTTAATGACACATTTAATCACAAGACAGTTGTTGATATTGATGTATAGTAAAACTACAGCCATGTCCTAAGAACAGGCGTTGCAAACAAGCTGCAAATGGAGGATAACGTTTTTGGACATTTCCCTGTATTTTTTCACCGCGAGGCATTGTGTTAAAAAGTCGTTAAAAATGGATCAAGCCACGAAAGTGGCGTCACAAAAGTGTCACAAAGCGAGGGAATCTGCAGAGGATGTCTGAATTTGTGGTCTTTATGTTTCTAGTTTATTGTAGAAAGACCTTGAAATTTATCATCCAAAAACCTTCACCAATGATTAAACATAGATCAATATTGTCGTTATGTATGCGTTATTATGCTATGATTTTACTGGTCTGGCCCACTTGAGATCAAAATGGGCAGCACGTGGCCCCTTAACTAAAATCTGTTTGACACCCCTGGTGTAGGTTATATAATGTGGACGTAGCTACCATGACATCCCCCATTGGTTTGAACACTATGTTTTTAACACCTTTTTTTCGTTTTTTGGTCGTGCCCATCCTGGTTCTTTGCAACCACAAGTGACACGAGAGAGTGGAGCTAAGTAGAAAGACATTTTTAAGCAACCAAAAAGGTTTCAAATTCCATTATGAACTGCAAACCCACCGTGAAAGGGTTAAGGTTGTAAGACAAAAAAAGCAGACCACTTTAAGACCAGACAATGCTGTAGTAGCGAACCGCCAATCTCAAGGTCGCCACATTCTAAAGCCCGTCCTGTGTTATCGTACATTTTACTCTAAATAGGACCGATAACATTTAAAAAAAACAATGTTGAATGGTGAACTTTAGAGGGACTGGTAGGTAGAAGTTGTTACCTTTGGTTGGCTGCTGGCTGTACTTTCATAATTATGGGACAGACATTAAGTCCCCGCAAGAAAGCGAATATGTGTATTTTCAAGATGTAAAACCATTGCTTTAGGTTTTGTGTTGACCTTTGCAACACAATAACATCAATCATAAGTATTGGTTTAAAACAACTACACAATGGATTGGACATTCAAATCAGTTACTTGAAACCAATGATGTTCTTTCTCTCTGTTTGAGGGGTTTTGATGAGTGAAGTCACATCGGTTAAAATGGAAATCTGCTCCTGATTAACACATTCAGTAGATTTTTATCTCTGAATCAGACGACTCTGTATTTATGTTGTAATATTTGTTTTGTACACAGGTGGACTAAATGATGTCACTCCTCTCCCACACAGCACAAATATGCTTAAGGCTATTTCTTGTGTGTAGGCCCACTGTGTGTGTGTGTGTGTGTGTGTGTGTGTGTGTGTGTGTGTGTGTGTGTGTGTGTGTGTGTGTGTGTGTGTGTGTGTGGGAGGTGCTGATGGCTCCTCAGTGGTGGGCGGCGTTGCATAAGAACGTCAGCGCTGAAGCAAGGTTCGATCGAGAATTAAGAGAAGGGGGGGCTCTATCACTTAATGTCTCTCTTTCTCTCTCGCCTACTCTCCCATTCTCTCTCTCCTTCTGTCTCATACAGGAGAGCACAAGCACGTGGACTGAGCCCAGCACAGTGGACTGAGCTCAACTGCGTGGACCACGATTTGTAGAAAAAAGCCCACTGAGCTGCAGCGGCGGGTAAACACAAGACTACACCAGACCAACATCACAGATCAGATCAGATAGAGAGAGAGAGAGGAAGACTGAGAAAGAGGGAGACAAAATAAGAAAATATTCCTTATTTTTCATATTCCAACACACTGATTGGCTGATAGTGTTGCTGGCCCCACCTTTCTCTCTTGACATACCTTAACTAAAGGCCTTTCATATTTATTTATCAGTAAACAAATGAGAGAGCCCATCATTTTTTCCCATTGTGTTTAAAAAACATCTCTGACTGTGAAATCCAGCTGAAGACTAGATAAGACTGTAGATGTTATTATCTTCACTTTAAGATATGTATCCTGTTGTATCCTTTCCTTTTGTCGACAAAAACTGTGACTTGCTATTGTGAAAATGTGCTTGTGTTACTTGTTGATACATTCCTTATCCAATTTGCTGTGGTACAGTGTGTTAACATTTAGACTTTGTGTTAATGACAAACAAGGCCTTGGAAATCCGCAATTCTAATAACACTGCTACAAACATTGAATCCCTTCTTTACATTTTAAACACTAAAAGTTAAGTGTTTGCACATTTCTCTGTTCTTCAAGTGAAATAAACACCTCTATCAAATCAGTTTAGCAAACATTAATCTTTCGTCACTGATGTGACATAATTACAGACCATACAACTTTTGGTTTATGAGTCAACACTTTGCCCTCTGCTTAAATGTCAGAGTATTCTGGTTCCAACTGTTTAGACGTGTTAACACTTGCACGCAGGTGAAGACTGTAATTCTACTGGCACAAATGACATTACTTTACTCCATTCATCACCACGAGTAGTGAAGCTCACTACTGTGTGTCTGCCCTCCAACCTTTTGGCAGTATGCTGTTCTGCTGTTGTGTTTCTTCTCGCCGACAGTGAGAACTCGTAGTCATGCTGTTTCTGTGCTGACATAACAGCGCTAAAGAGGGGAAGAAACCGAGCTCGTCAGAATAATTGGAGGGTCGTAAAGTGCCTTTCTTTCTCTCCTGCATACTGAGGCATTGTGTTGAGCTACGCCAGCAGCTTGAGGAAGACTGAGAGAAAGACTGTTTGATGTAAAGAAGCATTAAATGATCATGATGAGGAAATTATCTGTCCATTTACACTAAATCTTAGGTTCGGTTCAAATTAGTTGAATTCAAGAGCACTGTTGCGTGGTATAGTAAAGTGATGAAACACTTTTGCAGTTAGTAGACTCAAACACACTCCTCCACACGACTGGGGAATCTTTGTGTAAAGTAAAAACCTACAGACATCCTCCGCTCTACGAGGTGCTACAGTTTTTTTTTTTTTTTAACGGAAGCTGCATTTCTGTCCTGATTTATATTTTGTCTCTTGCTCATGCTTCTCCCTCCCTTAGGCTCATAACAGTCCACAGCAAACCTATAAAGCGTCAATCCCATCATGTGATATAGTGCCTGCTGTGCTGTCAGCCATCGCAGAGGATTACTGGCAGTGTTGTGAGTTTTCTGTCGGCCGTCTGCAGCCAAATGAGGAGGAGGAGGAAATGAAAGTGGAGAAGCTACAGAGGGGTTCTGCCAGGTCATGTCGCCCCATGTCACTGAAATGTGATCAGTAGTCTCACTTGAAGGAGAACAGTCCTTATTAATAAACACCTTTTCGTTCATTACACTCTGACCAAGTACACAATGTCTCGTAACATGTCTGAGAATTGAATATTTCAAAAGCTAATAACGTATTGTTTTTTTCTTTCGGGTATATTTGGAAAATATGGGTCAGGTAACACAGAATTCTGGGCTCAGGGAACGGGACGTCTGAGAGAAAATGTTATATGGAACAGACGGGCTGTCGTCTGTGTACAGTATTGAAGCCAGAGCCAACCAACTGGACAGTTTCCAGATTTCATAAAAAAGCAGAAGGTGAGCTGAATCCCTCCAGTGTTTTAGTAAACAATGTTGCCATGGAAGGCTGTCTATATTTGGAGACATAAATCTACCAAGAGTTAGATTTGATACACATTCAGATACATAAGGGAACAGAAAAAGAGCTCTCTCAATGGAGACAACAACATAAAAACAAGCTAAAAGCACCAAAAGAGATAAGTAGTTCTCACCGGGAGCCTCGATCAGAATGAAACACTAAACTATCGGACAATACAATGTGACTTCCTTCATGTTTCTATTTATTAATTTGTATCATCATTTACAATTACACAAAGATATGTGATAAACCTCTGTGTGATAGTATTTGTATGCGCATGTGGAGAATATTGGTGTGTGTGTGTGTGTGTGTGTGTGTGTGTGTGTGTGTGTGTGTGTGTGCATGTGACACACACACCACGGCTCACATATGTGTGATGTATGTGTGCATTACATTAGGAATCGCTGTGATTTAAGGCAGTCCTTGGCCGCGCTCCAACGCTACTGCAGACGTCAGCAGTCCGACCAGCTAGCTGAGAAGGATGAGTTTGGGGGGGTTTGGGGGGGGGGGGGGGGGGGGGGGGGGGTGACATGATGAAGAGGTTAGCAGGGACATGGATGGATGGAGAATTGAGAGAACAGAGGGAGAGATATAGAAGAGACTGAAATAGTGAAGAGTGATGGGCAGAGCTGCAGGAAGCCAGAGAGAGAGAGAGAGAGAGAGAGAGAACAGAAGTACAGTTGCCAGAAATAAAAATATTCTGACCTAATATTAAATCCAGGCAGAAGATCAATACAAATATGTATCATACATGTACATGTGTAATTATGTGCAGTTATAATGTGCACTGAGAAATCATGTAAAAAAAAATAAAAATCTATCAGCAGCATAGAAACCCTGTCTCACATTGTGTTGGTGGCTTTATACACAAGGTGGCTTTAGATGATGGTGATGATGGTGATGATGATGATGATGATGATGACCACTCTACTTCCTGCAGAAGACTAGGTCTTCCAGTTCTGGAGACCAGTCACACCATATTAAGTAACATAGTTAAAAAAAATTCTCTTTTTCTTTTGCTTATTCACTGACTGTGGCTCAGTGGTGAGCAGGGTCGTCCTTCAATCAGAGGATTGATCCCCGGCTCCGATTGTCTATGTCGATGTGTCCTTGGGCAAGACACAACCCCAAATTGCTCCCGTAGCTGTGCCTACGGTGTGTGAATGTGTGTGAATGTTCGTTAGTCCTGATGGGCCGGTGGCTCCTCCCATCAGTGTATGAATGGGTGAATGATGTCATGTAGTGTTAAAACACTTTGAGTGGTCGCAGGGCTCTCAAGTTTTTAAGACAGGTAAGAGTGACATATCCACTGTCACTGAATGACATATATATTTTTGATTGGCTGATGAGTGGCACCTCGCGGCAGAACTCCAGGGGATTCGGGGAGACGCGCTTGATTCCTCCATGGTGAGGGCAGCGCGACCAGGTCATGTTTGTGCGCTGCGGCACATTAAATAGCCTAGAGTTTTTTTTCAGCGTGAGAAATACGATGTGTGGCGGGAGGGCGTGACTTAAGACCGAAATGCGTGACAGTCACGCTCAATGCGTGACACTTGAGAGCCCTGTGGTCGGAAGGATACAAAAGCGCTATATAAGGACAGATCCAATTACCATTTAACATTCTTGCTAAGGGTGAAATGAGAAGGTCATTAGCACTCTCCCATCTGTGCAGTAAATATGTAGCTTGAGCCAGTTAGCTTAGCCTAGCACAGAGACTGTAACACTATGTACTGTGGAGTCAGAGACAGCAATAAGCCAGCTAAGTCCCCAGCAGGAAAGCAGTCTTTATTGAAGCCAATAGTTGGGGGTGTCTCAGGAGAAACGCTGGTATTAGCATAACCCTGCAGGGTGCCGTGCTACAGGTAGCTAAAGGGAGGAGAGGAGAGGAGAGGAGAGGACAACATTGAGTCACAAATTGGAAGAGCAATCATTGTGGCTACAATGATTTAGATGACGACAATGACAGTGATGGTGATAATGGGGATGTCACACATGACAGCAATGATCCCATCCATGACTACGATGGCGATAATTATGAAGTAATGCTGATTGCTTGTTGACATGAACACCAACATGAAGGGAGAAATCTTGAGGGAGAGAAATATGCTTTATTTATAACAATATGCATGTGTGGTGGCCTGTTCCTTGTTTCTTTTCTTATTCTGTGCCACGCTACGGGACTCCGTTTCTTGACTCGCATGTTCAAATGTTCAAAATAATAACTTTGGAGACGTTGATTCTATTTCCTTAATTTCGTCGATTTATTTTCCGTTGAATCGACCAAACAAAATGATATATCTAACTTCAGTTCTAGCTTAAATTAAAGTGAGTTCTAACGTGAGTTCTAACGTGAGGTCAAAGACTGTGCCGATTCTGTCCCGTTCCACATGAGAAAATAAAACCTGATATTCGGTCCCGCCCCTTCCTCTTATACCAGCTGATACTCATCAGATTAATATAAACAATTCACAGAAAAAGGCAATATTTCGTATGTGAATACAAGATCCATTCATATGACAAAGGAACGTCTTTAAATCATACAAATTAATTATATAACATGATTTATAATCAAACAAAATATATGGCTCCAACAACATGTTTTGATGGAACAATGGCTGATCGGTAGAACTCAACCAGGTAATGTAACATCTTCTCTCCGTCATCTCCCTTTCAGACTGGACTCAAATGTAAACGCTGTTGTCAAGCCAGAGATGAAAATATAACGGCGTGCCTGTGACATAAGCTGTTGGGTTCGTGCTCCCACTCTGCAATTGAACGTCCAGTCGTATTCATGGTGGCTCGACAGCCACACACAATAGACATGGTAATGGTTGGGTCCATACTGACGCACACACAAAACAGAAACGTATACAGACTTACAATGAGACCACAGGCTTTCAGAGAACCACAACATAAAGAGCATCATTTAGACTGTGCCTTTCCCGCCACCGGAAACTGCAGACACTAATTATATGCACTTTGTGTGTGTGTGTGTGTGTGTGTGTGTGTGTGTGTGTGTGTGTGTGTGTGTGTGTGTGTGTGTGTGTGTCTGAGACCAGAGAAGAATTTATAGATTACATTTCTGAGGTTAACACACACCTTTTCTCTATCAATTCCTATATCACCAAAAACATATATTTAAATGGGTACTCGAGCAATTTAGGACAGTACATCCATAAAGTTTCTGGTAAGAGACAAATCAAAAAAGAAAAAGTTGTAGTATGACTTTTAGTTAAGAGTATAGGCCGAGCTTGGAAAATGCTGCATTCTAAGTTTCTCACAATACAAGTGGAACCCTCCCTGCCTGGTAAAGACCCACATCATTCAAGTGCCATGTTGGCTTTCACAAAGCTCCCCCAAGAGCAACATAAGAATGATATGTCGTTCTCTCTGTGACTAGTGAACTGATATGTGTAAAAGCGGGGTGCCCCTTTAATATTATAATATTGCAATAAAGTGGTAAGTGTTGTCACCTGCGGAGAGAAAGAATTGTGGTTCTGCTTTTTTTGTGTGGTGTTTATAATACTGTATATGTTGTGTTTTTCTTCCCAAATGTAATCATTCGGATCAATAACCCCCGAAGAAAGTGTTCTCATGAGCACACGTACTGTATGCACACTCCACCACAAGCAAAACACGAGTTAACGATCATTATTGGTCCTCTGTGCTATCGCACTGAAACTGTTTTATTAGAATTTACCACTGGAGCTATTGAGCAGAAGATGAGCCTTCTGTTTATGTCCTCCAAAATGATAACATCACCTATTCGAGATGGTTCCCATGAGAAACATGTAGCGCTCGGAAAAAAAAAGTGGAGAGTGCCCGTAAATTACAGGAGTGGGGAGACTTCCCAGAAGAGTATCTTCACTTTACTCGCTTCAAGAGCATGAGCAGCAAGATGCAGTCAATGTAAAAACAAAACAAAAACCATGGTCCCTCAGGCCTTAGAGAAGGTATGTGGAGATTATTCCATTCATATTGCTCTTTAATGTGGATCTTCTCAACCAGGAATGAGTAAGTTATTACAGCTGTTTGCCATTATAATTACGTGATTCCATGCTAAAAAAAACACCTTTTATTTCATGTTTTATATTCTCAAGATTAAGTATGATTCACTGTTTTATTAACAGTGAATAATTATTTATTATTTATAGCTATTGAGTGAGAGAAGCTGCACGTTTTGAAATGAAATCTCATTAGGAATGAAACTCCTTAAATTAGGTGGAGACACGGCTATATAAGTACCAGACAACAGACACATTCTGCCGTCAGCCACTGCAGCTCCTGTTCCACTAAAAGAAGCTGTATCAGAGTGCTGTCACATGCTTGAGACATTTATTTTCATCAGTAGGGGGTATCTCAGTGCCTGGCTGATATTTAAAGTTGACATCTGATGAAGCTGTTGACGCATTCAGCTATTGCCTCAGCACAGCAGGGGCTTGAACCTTTTCTATTCCATTCTATTATAGCTATGTTGTAATTCAACTACGTGATCAGTGATTACAGGCAAAAATATTTATAGCACTGTGAAATTATTTATTTGTATTATTTATTCATGGTGTTGATAATATGACTGTAGGATAGACAGACAGACCTCAAAGTGTCTTTGGAAAAACAATAATGTTTTTTTTTCTCCATTATGTCAGCTGCTGGTTAGAAAAAGCAAAAGCCGTCAGGTAGGAACCCCGAGCCAAATGTTATCTATGTGATAAAATGCAGATCTATTTGGTGTAATGAGGTTTGAGAGGCTCAGTCCCTAACCTACAAAGGGATATTGATTTGAGTCAATATTGAGTTAGAGTTTGACTCTGGGAATATAAATCTTGATTATAGATGTTGTTATGGCCGAGTGGCTAAGGCACTAGACGAGCAATCCTTTGGGTGTTTGACTCTCCTGGTTCAGATGCTGCCAACAAAGAAAGGTTGTTGGTTTTTTTGCTCAGATGTTTGGCTGTGTGGCTTTTACAATAAAAATAATATCACTGGCTGCTTTACACCTTAGAAAATACAATTTATATCTTATATTGTAGGTTTCACTTCTGTGTTCTGTCTTCCGAGAAAGACACTAAGACTGTTGTGTCCAGGAAGTGACCGTCAACGAAGTAGTCATGGCATAACCCATAACCCATTGTTTTAAAATGTATTTTAGTTGTACGGATGAAACAAATATAATACAACATGCTAAAAGCGAGCTTTAGAGGTGCTGGCAGGTACCATTTGTTTTCTTTGGACTGAGCCAGGTTACCGGTTTCCCCCTGTTTCCAGACTTTGTGTTAAGCTAAGCTAACTAGCGGTAGCTTTATATTTAGCATCCACTCAACAGTGAGCGTTATCGATCTTCTAATCTAACTCCCGGCAAGAAAGACAAAAAAGCAGGTTGTCCCTTAACAAAGGACCACTGAGCTTGTATTACTTGTGATTCATATAGCTACACAGCCCTGTTCTCTCTGTTTATTCAATTCAATTCAATTCAGTTTATTTTATATAGCCAAACATCATAAATACAAATTTGCCTCAGAGGGCTTTACAATCTCCCACTCCAGTTCAACTACATAAACTCTCTTGTCTTATATAAGGAAGTAAATACATTACAACAATTGCTTTTTCTTTACCCTCATTCCTTACATCCATACCACTAACCATATAGGACTGAAATAGATGGTACACCAGCCAAACTACACTAAGAGGACATTTGAGGCAGAGCGCTAAGAATAAGGACATAGGTCAACAGCGCTAATGTGAGAGGACAGGCACCTACCGTGTTACACTGAAGACACCATGACAGTTCACGAGGGAGGCTTTCCATATCAGTACCCGACGTGTATGATATATAAATAGATACAGTACGTATACTCTATTGTCCCCAAGGGGAAATTAGATTTGGAGTCTACAAAGCTGGACCCGTTAACACATATAAGCATGCAACAACAGAAGACATTGGTCTGTTTTTTTTTATCTTTTATTGTCAAAAATACAAAACATATTTAAGTTGGTTCACTTCATTATTTACACAAGTCTATTTATCATATTTACAGTGAGAGAGAACAAACTAAAATAATTAAAATGATTTCACGCACATCCCTATGTAAGAGACAGACACACAACAATCGAATGTAGAGTTATAATAGCAAGTGATTTTCAAACACTCATCTCTATGCAAAAAAGTAATAAATGAAAAATGAAAAACCACAAATACAGCTATAGCTGCATGCTCTCTGAAGTTGTGGTGACTCACCTTTCAAAACACTTGTTGCCATTAATTGGTTTGTTTTATTCTCATGCCAAGAGGATTTCTGAAGAATTTCGGGGTTATCTGTTTCCTCACCTTAACTTAATATGAGATGTCGTCTGATCTCTTTCCAAAGCCGTCTTGACATGCCTCTGTATGTGGAGCAGATTTCATGAGACATTGTGCAACATTAAATAAGCATGTCAGGGTCATCTGAGACCATCCACACACACTGAAGTCCCACCACACCCACCTCCTCTTACCTCCTCTCCTTTTTCAGTTACTGATAGGTCAGCAGAGCGTGTGCTCCACTAAAGATAGTAATACACAAATCACCAGCTATCTTATTGTCAGAGACGGTGAAACACTGGTCTGGAGGCGAAAAAGATACAAGGCAGACACACACACACACACACACACACACACACACACACACACACACACACACACACACACACACACACACACAGAGAGAGAGATAAAAAAATGGTCTCTCATTTTACTTCCTTTTCGCCAGTCTCTCTCTCTCTCTCTTTCTCGCTCTCTTGATCCGTGTGACCATTCTCACTTTACTCTTTTCGGTCGCTCATCTGTGGTCAGGATACGTTTTGGGTTGAGGCCTCAGAGAGAAATCTAAGGGAATAAATGTAAACAGACAGCCTCCTCCTTAGAGGGTGATTGTGGGCTGTTGGACATAATCAGCCTTCTACAAACACACACACGCACGCGCGCACACACACACACACACACACACACACACACACACACACACACACACACACACACACACACACACACACACACACATTTGGGGTATTGTGTGTCAGCTCTCATGCATGATGTCAATGTCAATCTGCCTTTCTCACATGTCAGCCATGACTGTTTGTGTGAAGCAGCTGTGTTTCATGTTATAATGGGATCAAACATGCGGAGCCATTGCTTGATCAATTTGATCCGCTGAATGTGTGCTGCTTGAAAGTTGGAAGATTCTTTCACTGCTGTGCACTCCCTGCATTCAATCAAAGCTGATCTGCTTTGGCAGATGATCTTCAGAAAGACCTGTCACTGAAAAATGAGTTTCTTTGTGGATGGTAGGCCAATATAACCGTTTATGAAGGGACGACTTTTCTTTCAGTTTTGTGACGACACACTGGAGCAACACTGAACACATGGTTGTGTTATTTTGTACATATGGAATGTTGATTTTCGGTCTGTCAGTGCTTTCCATCCATCTCTTTTAACAATGTGAAGTGTTGTCATCGTCTGATCAACCTTAACACACATTAATCTGTTACTCCAAAGACACTGCGACCAATGTTATTTTAATGCAAGTCTGATTTCGGTCTAAATCCTCACTAACAGAGTGGGGCACACCCTGAACTGATTTATTGTCCATGTTTGTTGCTAACAAGGTTTTTTATATCTGCCTGAAAGGAAAAGTATCATTGTGGAAGTGCAGAGGAATAGAAAGAGAGAATCATCCTCACTTTTAGTGATACAGCCTTGTATCCATCCACAATACATCAATTCAAAGTTTGACTAAAACTGAAACTGAAGTTAATCAAAACACATTGGTTTCCACTGCTTGACAGGAGCCTTTTTGTTATATTTTAACATATGCTATGGCACTACTGCGGTCTCTCTGTTTGTTGCCACTCCAAACGCCTGCAAAGTCGCAAGTGAAGAAAACACACGTAATAACCATGACCTTAATTTCTCTCAATGATCTTGTTTCTCTTGGAAGTGTCAGTGATTCAGTAAATGTTGCACCTGCTACCCCATCAATCTTTTCACCAGCTACACCCATCAGATTTGGGAAAAGATATTTCACCTCCTCCCACGCCCGGCCACCATTCACTCTGTGCGCTCTCTCTCTCTCACTCTCACTCTCTCTCGCAAATGACATGCTGTGCCAAGTGTAAGTGATTCAGCTGACTCACAAGCAGTGTGGGTTGCCAACCACCACCCTCCTCACTCCAACACACGTACTCCAATACAGAGGTAGAATAGAGAGAGGAGAAGATGGACAACATACATATACAAATTCCTGTTTAAGACCAGCAATCCGTCAGTGTAAAACAAGTCAAAGGATGTATGTAAATATAGAATACACTGAAGAAAAAACATAGTTATATTTACTCTCTCTGTGCATCTGTTTTCCTACTGAAACTGCAGTCTGGCAGAAACGGATACAAATTAATAATTTGCTCCCCAGAGAGCACCAGACTGAGTCACTCCTCCAATTACTCCTGGTGGAAAGTAAACACAGGAGCACATAAAGGTAGGCACAGAGCTCCCCTGGGGTAAACTACTGCCCCCTTTTACACAAAGACAGGAGTGCACACAAGGAGCACACAACCTAACCCTGTACTCTTTCAATATTAGATAGACCCACTTCTGCCAGTATGAAACAGGGTCACCTTACACCTTTTTGTTTTTTTTACCTCCTGTGTTCCAGCAATTCAAGCTTATTTGTTAAGCAGAACTTCTTTTTTTTCATTTGCAAGAAAGGTGATGTGCTTTTTAATGGCGCATATTTCTCTTTCTCAGGTTGTTTTTCAGTGTGTAAATAGTAGTTAGTGTATATTATGTAGTCTTATGATGAATACCTACCAAGGGAAATGAATGGTGTGCATGCTGTATTTAGCTAATGCCCTAGTATCAAGTACAGATCCAGCCATGGGACACTGGTCGCTGGGCCTCATTAGCTCCAAGGGAGAAGGTTGTCACCCTAACGACACACACACACACTCACACACACACACACACACACACACACATACACGTGACTTGACACATGTGCGTGTGTGTGTTGAAGGTGGACATTAATCATATCTATTGTGTAGAAGCGGTCATTTAGTCTAAGGTGACACAAGGTTATCTGGGCTCCTCTGCTGTGGTAGGCCTACTTCAGTATCACATACACACACACACACATACACAGCCGCACACAGCCGCACACACACTATCTTGTCCCGCTGTTACAACACCTGGCTCTAATTGCATTTAAAATGTAGAGATGATATCAGTAAAGGTCATATGGATGGGTGAAGCCCCGCCCCTTCTGGTTGACCACCATCTGACCTCATTTTAGAAAAAAACATGTCCTCGATACTTGATGAGAGGCAAATCATATTGTGATCCTGTTGAAGGAAGGGGCAGGGCTTCTTCTCTCTATTAAGTACTGTAGCAGTCATAATAAAATACAGTTTCACCCCATGAACTTTATTATTAGAGATGGCATTTAACGCACAGCATGATGCCACGTACAAGTGTGTTCATACAGTGTGTATTCAGGGTCCTTTTTAAGGGTCTGGGTAATATATTGTGTGAAATAATGAAGATGCATTAGTTGTATGGATGTACCAATAGATTCTGGATGTCTTGTTTACCATTTTACACGCATTTTAATTTAATTAAATGTATAGCCAATGGCAGGGAAAGACAGAAACATTTAAAAGGAAAGTGATTTCAATCTCACACATTGTAGACGTTTTTGTAGATAAGACCACAAACTGCAAACTCCATGCACTTGACTATCCAGCTCAGCAAGACAGACTTAGACAACCCACAAACTGCAAAGTTTACCATCGCACCCATACCAACCCTAAACTTCACCACCCCTGATCCACCCAAACCACCACCGCTCCACCACCCCAAACGGCCACCCCACCCTCTCGGTTTATAATCAGAGTTGCCGAGCTAAGCAGAGTGAAAGCACAGGAAAGACAGTGGGGGCCGGTGCTCGTCCCCCATTCAGCGCAGTCGGAGGGCCGGCCCGGGCCCCGAAAGCTCAGATTACATCCCACATAATGAGAGACCTGGCTCAGCAGGCTAGCCTCTCTTTCTCTCTCTCTCTCTCTCTCTCTCTCTCTCTCTCTCTCTCTCTCTCTCTCTCTCTCTCTCTCTCTCTCACAAACACACACACACACACACACTGGCATTATTGCTGAAGTCCTGTTCTGTTCTGTTCTTCTCTCTGGTTACTACACTGACAACTGCCAGCACAGCTGCTTTGCATGTCGCTGCATGGCCAAAGGGAAATAGCCACCAACCCGGTGTGGTCGTGTCCACGCCAATGTGGATAAATTGAAACTGCCTCTATTGTCTTAGTTTTTCCCCTCAACCCACACTATTCCAGCATTTTCCACTTTAAAAAAAAAGCTCTCTTAGTTGCTTTTTTTCCTTGTTTAATATGGCCAATAACACAATACAGGTGTTGATGTTTGACGTAGTCTTTACTTTCAGGGATCTTTGAGACTATAACATGGTGCTTTTCAGTGAGTGAAGAAGTTTGGCAGTCACTCTTCTTGTTTAGCAGCTACGTATCTAGTCAACAAATTGTAGAGAATCCAAAATCTATACTGAGAAGAAACACCTCAACTGCTAGATTGGCTTTGAGATAAGCACACGTTCCCCAAGGGGGGGATGTGGGTGTTGCAGCAGCAAAAAATACAGATGGATAGAGGAAGTAATAAAAGCAAAGAATGCATAGTAAAATAGTCAAGACAAGATTACAAGGAAAGCAATATACATACAAGACCCACGGCCTGTGCTGCACCTTGAACTAATAGCACAGTATTCTGTCTCGAAGCAAAAGTATTTAGTAACCGAATTTTGGTTTGAGAAGTTATTACAATTAATCCTGAGGGGAAGATGAGTTTCTGTCACACATTTGCGGTAGATGTTGAGTTGTTTCACTGGATACACGGAAACCTGCTGGTGGTGCGAGAGAAAAATACAGGTTATCCTCAAAGTCAGTAAGATTCATCCTCTGGAGACTATAAATGTCTGTACCAAATGTCATAGCAGTTCATCCAAGGGTTGTTGAGTTGTTTCAACCTGGAACAAAGGGCCGACAGACTAACATTGTCATCCACAGAGCCACACTGCTAGCGAGGCTAAAAAAAAACCTAAATCAGAGTACAAATTAGAGCACACCACACGACTGTTAGTTTAGTTTGTTTTATGCATTTCAAAAAAATCTCTCATGAGTTCCCAAGAGCTCACGGAGACTTTCAAACTCAACGTGATGTGAACTGAGACACAGTGAACAGTTTGTCCTCTTTGAGCCTCAGCGGCGAGGCCCTTACAAAACCATACTGAAACAAGGCCTTTTCTGGAAGCTCAGTGTGTGGAGTGCTGTGACAAAGCCTGGCTCCTTCACAAACACACACACACACACACACACACACACACACACACACACACACACACACACACACACACACACACACCATAGATCCATTCAGCACACAACTCACAGCCTACTCACTCACATGCCGTGTGGGCCGGCATTGTGTTTATTGCTCTGTGAATTCGTAGCACCGAGGCCATTAGCATTGCATGAAGCTGGATTGGGGCACAGGGCACTTGTGTGTGTCGGTGCTTCAGCGTATGTACCTTATAGGCAGCATGTGCTGAGGGTCATGAGCTTATGTTTGTAAACATCCGCCAAGATGTAATATTGTTCTGTGTGTGTGTGTGTGTCCGTATAATAAAAGGAATGAGTGAGGTCACAGACTTTCTCTACAAAGGCTCCCAGCTCAAGGTCTACTAGAGAACAAGCAGCCTTTGTAAAGACCATGTGTGGACTGCTCTGTGCTGCATTACAATGGATGAGCGAGAGAGAGAGAGAGAGAGGGGGGGGGGCTATAACAACTTGTATTGATTAGCAGGAAAGGGTTCCACCTAATGCCCCATCCGCTGGTACTGCTGCCAACAGGAAAACAACAGTTGCGACATATGAGTGTCCGTGTGCATGGGAATATATCTCATCTTAGTTTTAGTGAGTGAGTGAGTGTGAGTGTATATATATATATATATATATATATATATATATATATATATATATATATATATATATATATATACACACACACACCTACACACACGGTATGAGTAGGTGTGTGTGCCTGCCTCGGCTTGTTTTACCCACGCCGCAGGAGAGGGAACATCAAGCTTATGCAAAGCAGGAGATACGCACAGAGCCTGTTTAGGGCTTCGCTCACAGCTGCTGCATACACTCACACATGTTATGACATAACCTGCCCTGTATGGTTCGCTCCAGGCAGACCGGTCCTCATTTATTGATATGACAAAGCTGTCAACAGCCCATCAGTCAGACTTGTGTTGGCCGTATGAATGCAAATAGTGCAGCAGGGATATTTTTATGCCGGGGATTCATAGGGGTGAGTTTATCACAATAAAGCCAGGTTGAGGGAAGTGTACTGGCGAGGTGAAGGTGGCAGGAGCACAAGAATATTATCTCCGGGTTGAAGGATATGGTGTGTGCGTGCGTGCGTGTGTACGTGCATGTTAATGTGTTTCAGAGATTAATGTTCGGAGCAGATGAAGGTGAGCAAGTGGACTCATCTATTGGGGGTTGTGCATGTGTGTGATTGAACCCATTTAGTGTGTGTTTATGCGTGTTTCTATATCCTCAAGTATCTATGTGCATGTGTGTTTTATCTATTGCTTAACAAGTATCCTATGAATGTGTGTGGTGATAAAGGTTAGCCACCCCTCCCTCTGTGAATCTTAAGAACAGTCCGATAGACAGACGCACCAGCCCAATAATACACTCTACACCTCTCACACACAAATGGCTGGGTAAAAAGTACAAGGACATTCATAATTAAGTGAATTACTGAATCATACTCAAAACAATATGCTACGTAGTTAAACACCAGCACACAACACCATAAATCATCAGGATTGTTCATTCATGCACTTTGGATGTGGCTATTCCAAAAGAAAATACATACTTAATGGAAAAACAAACATTGTGAGGTAAGGTAAACATGTTAATTATAAACACAAAGCCACACAGTCCAACCCAATATCCATTGTTCTTTGCCTGTTGTTTCCTCGACACAGACTACATTTATCTTGTCTGCTTCAAGGACAAAGTTTACAAACATTGGAGGATACATTAAGACTTCACAAAAGTTTTTGACTGAGCAAATAAACATGTGCATATACACCTTAAAAACTACATATACTCTGATATTCACAGTTCTCTGCTATTGAGAAAGACCCTCTTGTCATTGTTTGTCAGGTCATACTTGTTTTGGTGGACAATACCAACTAAAGTCTATTCAAAGCAAGCCGGTAAGCAGTTGTTAAGAAAAAGTGTTTTCCCTTCTTCTCTTCTCTTTCTTTCAGCTTTCAAGCTGAAGGTAAAAAGCAAAGATGCTTTAACGTTGTGTTTGTTTGTCATAGTGTGAAGTTGAAGCTCTGGTAGACGACAGCAAGAGACATCTGTTGCTGCGCACCTCATACGCGTTAAACAAAAACACAAATCAGAAACACACCTAGATGACATGTATCGTTCAGTCTTAGCACCTGTACCGACACATGGTTACTTCCTCTTTGTTTCCCTTTCTTCTTTCTTCTAACTGCCTCCTGACTGCTGCTCCAGACGAACACCCCTGGTGATTGAATGCCATCGCTTTTGCACATCAAAATTGACTGTAGCTGGAGGTGGAAACTAATGGCTGTTCAGGAAGACGATTTAGGCTCTGAACAGACATTAAAAAAAGATATTACAGCCAACGAATGCCATATGGGAGAACGTCTCAGGCACCACCAAGGACAAAATCATATTACCTAGCAAACTGTACACATCAGAGGACACAAATACTCACAACCCATTTTAAAAGCATGGAAGTTGAATGTGTATTGGGATTTTATGCGAGGTAATGAGTCACACAATCTGATCATAACATTAATTCACATTAGGCGGGAATGTAGAACACATCTGGTGATGAGATTATAAGTGATCCTTCACAGTTTCGGGGTAATCTCTATAGCACCGTACATTTATCAGGTAGACTCATGTAAGCCAGTGGCCTGGTGGAAAATTAGAATCAAGCCAATTATTATTTGTATTATGAATTAGTGAGAGCGACATGTAAACACTGACTGAAAGGCACAACATCACTGCAGATTCACGGTATTCATACAGTTACGTTTTAAATAGTGTGCAGCCCTATTTTCTCATCTCTTTATAAATGAATACACAAACTTTTCCCTTAACTGGAGCTCCAGTTGTCATGGCAACAGATCATGCGTAGCGACATCTTCGGGCAAACTTTCGATGTGACACCCCCTCTGGCCTGCTGCGGTCTATTCAAGCAGCCCATTAGCGGTCACTTGGCAGGTGCTGTCCACTTTGGGATATCATAAAAAAACTGTCAACCTCGCCCCATCCCTCGGTGGTATAGAACTGTTTTTTATTGGTTTCACCTTATTATTTTAATCTAACCTGTCTATTTACTTTTCTCTGTGTATTTGTATATGCGGCCTCTAGGATTTACTCAGTGTCTCGGTTTCTCTCACCCAAGAAGCTCGCTCTAAGCTTGTGTCTTGGTGCAGAGCGCGCCGAGGTCAGAGATCAAGTGTCATGTGATTTGGATGTTTAATACACACTGACATGTGGCCTAAGCTGCTCAGGACGAAAGTATGACGTCATGGGATCTGCCACACACACTCACACACACACACACACACACACGTAGCCACAAACCTTGCATAGGCGTGAGCTGCACGTGAGGGTTTTGGCTGTAGCCAGCTTAGAGGCATTTGCCTTGCACTCAACACACACATATGTAAAGTAAACACATACATATGCCTCACAAAGGCCCATCTGTGGAAAGCATCATTTATCTTCCTTTTTACCTGTTTATTACTAATCATCGCTTCTCTAAACAAATCTGAAAGGACAGATTGTTCACCCGTGCAGCCCAGCTCTCCTTCCACACAGACTCTTTCATGTTCGCTCAAGTCCTCTGCTCTCTCTCCACGAGAAATGTTTTCGACTCATATGGTAATGCAGCAAAGGGAAAAACAGGTTTATGGCTTTCCTGCCATTCAAACAGAGAGGGATCCTTTCCATAACAAATGATAAAAGCATCTATTAATATTCATACTCTCTCATGGCGCAGAGGCACAAACTGTGGAGAAAGGAGACCTGACTGCAATCCAAAAATAGTGAGACTGCGACTTCTATCTCCTTCTCTGTCTGTGGCAGGCCCAGGCATTTCCTTCCATTTCAAGTGGTGAACACTTATGTAATGCTTCTCTTGAAATAAGGTCAGACACCCACTCCTTATGATATGCATCAAGGTGTTAGAAAGTGTTTTCTGAGAAGGAGAAACCCTGTTTCCCATGTACCTGAATATTCTCCCTAAACTGTGGCTTAATGTTGCATAAAACCCCTTGAGGACTCCCGTTTGTCACACCATGATCAACAATGACAAAGATGATGTTAGTCAGAAACCAGTAACTGATTAGAAATGGTTTGTAAACCTGTACCGTATATCTATTCAGGGAATGCATAGTCAGGGATTGTGACTAACAGGAAACTATTTGCTTATTTCAACTACCTTAAACCCCCAGGGCCTCAGTGAGGGACTAGTTATGTAAGGGCCAATTTTACTCAGATGCTACACATGCTAAGATGGTACCAAACATGGGATAGCTACACGATAACTACCCCTCCCTCCCTCCCAATCCACAGAGTTTGGGGTTGAAATTTAAGTTTATTTTGAAAGCAGCAAAAACAAAAGAGAAAGACAATAGATGTATGTGTTGTTTCTGGCCACAGGAAGTAGATGTTTTCTGTGAAAAAGTTCTAAAAACCCACTGTCGACACACATGAGATGGACAGTTAGCTACTAGCTGGTGAATTTAATAACCAGTGAGGAATATTTTACATGCATTCCTTCCTCTCACCCCATTAAAAAATGAAAACATGCCTCTGAAGTTTGTCAAACTCAGTATCTTTGCTTCTGAGTCTAAATGGTTTGGTCTGCGCTCGCCTCTTTCAAGAAGAATTGACCTTCAAGCAACAATTTTGAGATCAAACACTAACTTTCTCTGTCTTAAACTCAGTCTGACAGGCAGTAGTCTAGCGGTGCCACAGTAACAGGCTGTGAAGTCATTGTGGCCCAATTCAGAGAGAGAGAGCTATTTACAGTGACTGTAGAGCCATGTGGTCTGTGTCAATGGGGAAAGGCCTGGTGTATTTTCTATATCAACAAAAACAGACTGGCTTCTGGGTCGAATTTCTCTAGTGCTCATGAGCTCGGACAAATAATGAATGATATATTTATTTTCATGTATATTTGGACGACTGCAGTGATAATGTTGAGCTATTGGTCCGTATGAATCACCACATTCTTCATCACCACATTGTATAAAAAACTGTATTATATATTACTATACACATAATCATACTATGCCCATATAAAATGTTAACAACAAACCTGATGCTTTCATTAACTCCGCAGAATAAGTCACACCATATTGTGGTTGGACTGTACCATGATAGTGACTTTTGTATTGTTGAGTTAATCTTCCTTTATCAAGTGTTTTATTTTCCATTAGTTATGGCAATATGCCCCTGTCTATGTCCATTTTTCCTTTTTTTGTAAAGCCCTTTCAATGTGTTTACATGTTTCTTTCTTATTACAGTTAAAAGAAGTATCCATACCTATAGATAAAGTTTTGTGATGAAACATGATCAAAATATGATATAGAGATGGAGTAACACATCAATAATTATGAATAACTGCACAACTTTTGATTTAAATCATAATGCCTGAGTCAATAACCGAGGGGAACTGAGACAATACACAAATGGAAGTGGGAAGCGCATTGGGATGTTTGGAAGCGCATCCAAATACTTGAGGAGACTATTTACAAGAAGCTAATTCATCCAACCGATGAAGGCTGAGAAATACATTTTTTTATATACATTCTTGGGACACATTTACTGCAAGCAAGCTCGTCAGTGTCAGCACTGACAAAAGCATTCATGCTCGGTGAAAGCAATATTAATAATAACACAGCACAGTTGTAAGGTCCTGAGCATTTACTATATTGGGTCACTGAAGAACTGTCCCACTGGGTCTAATTACAGCAAGAGTCTGGACTCCCCTGCTGTGTGTGAATACTGTATAAGATGTGTGTGTGTGTGTGTGTGTGTGTGTGTGTATGTGTATGTGTGTGTGTGTGTGTGTGTGTGTGTGTGTGTGTGTGTGTGTGTGTGTGTGTGTGTGTTTTAACAAATACAGGACAAGACAAGGCTTCAAGCACAGTGTGCACAAACCGCCCGCATACTGGAAGTATTCACATGAGAGCATGTGTTTGTCCCAAGTCCCCATAAATAGTGCTGGCGCTGCCATTTTGTCACAGTGGTCACAGTCAGAACTGCAGGTCAAATGATGCCCCGGGGCCCACAACTACTTTCTGCAATACACAAGAAAAATGTAATGACTCAACAGCAAATGTAATTAGTGACTATTTACTTTGCTTCTGTTACCAGCCGAGCTCCATCAGATGTGCATTTTAATCATCTTTAAGAGCTCAATAAACGTTATATCTTCTGTGTTTAACATTTGAAAAAGGAGAACGACATGTGGTTTAACGAGCAGCCAGTCGGCAGTTTGGAGATATTTACTGACCATCAACAGCGAGCTGCACAACATTCAACTCTGAACTAAACCGAGCGATTCCTGTATAAAGCATTACAAAATGGCTAATAGCAAGCTGAGAAGACACGGCATGTATACAAGACACCTTTGAAGTCACTGTGAGGCACATTTCTCCTCTTTTGGCCGCAGCAAACTTCCCCCTTTCTTCTGCACATTATTGTATATAGTTATTGTGCCTTATACTTCAAAATGTACTGACAAAAGTCACATATTGGTAACATATTACAAAGTAACGGGTTCTTGCCCAACAGTGGTGATGGCGCAGTGTGTACGTGTGTTTATTGTGTGCACGAGCATACATCAAAAGCCTGTTCATGCATGAGATGATCATTATGAGCTCATTTGCAAGTACTTTAAACTTTTGATGTGAGAAGGTCGTCTCTCTCTCTCTCTCTCTCTCTCTCTCTCTCTCTCTGTCTCTCTCTCTCAACTGTCCTTTGTCTAACAACATTATCCATTTAATTTTAAACCACTCATTGAGGTCTCCGATAGCTCCAGTGTTCTTCCCTTCATCTCTTTTCAAATCTAGATGCAGATGATTCCGATCCGTCACACCAAACGCAGACGGATATTTCTTGTTTTCTCCTGCTGCCTTTCTGCTGGGTCACACCAATGAAACTGTCTTCCTCCCAAAACAGAAACAATGTGCAATCCCTGAGTGACTCTGTGTTGGTTTGGGATTAGAACATTTTGTCCTAAGCATCCCTTTATCCCCACACCCTCCCTTCCTCTGTCTCTTGTTTGGCCACTCCCCACGCTATCGCTCATGCTGTGTCACTTCTGTTTTCTATGTTCTGTCTCTCTCTATCAAATCCCATTTATGAAAAATCCTTGATTGTAAGTGAAACGTGTCTCTCAGAGTGTTTACATCTGCAACATGCAGGCTAAAACAGACGCTTCTTCTATCTGCATTGTCTCTGGTTTGTCCATACACAGAAGAAATGGACGAGGAAAGTGTGTTTGTGTGTTTGTGTGTGCATAATACATTTGTGTGTACACGTTTCAGCGTGTGTGTGTGTGTGTGTGTGTGTGTGTGTGTGTGTGTGTGACATGAATCAACACCAGGCTGGTGGTGTGACATCTCATTAAAGAGACAGTCTGCCTGCATACATTGCCAGCACATTTGGATTTCACAAACCGAATGCCTCAGGCGTAGTTTTGGGGGGAAGAGGTACTTTAAATGCATTGTTTTATTCAATGCAGGTCCCTGTGTGTGTACGTGTTAGGATATGTGCATATGTTTATGCATCTGCCAGCATGTGAGTCATGTTGGATGATGGCTAGCAGCCTGTGGCTTGTATTTTAACCATATTTTACAACGTACGATGCACATGAAAATAATAAATTGTCCACCAGCAACTTGGTAAAAAAATCTTTTTCCTGCAACAAGTTGGGTTAAACTTGAACAGGAATTTTACTTCCAGTATAAAATGTATATAAACATAGAATGTAATTGAATAAATTCAGCTATTTTAGTCAGTATGAGCCCAGTATTGGTATCGCTGCATCCCACAATGATGGATTATTTAACTAGCAGTTTGGTTGTGGTTCAGTTTCAGTTTGAGTTATAATGAACTAAACTCTAAGGGTTCCTTCTGCTTTTATTCTGTACTGGCTGTGAGCGGTTTGAATTCATTAATTTCATTGTGTCACCAAACTGTATTTGTGTTGAGTTGCATGTCGTGGCTTGTGCAAGGACATGTTTTAGTTTCAAGTGTTTATTGTACCAGCCCCTCTATATTCCATGATTAGAAAGCACAGGTTTGTTCAGTGCATCCTGCAAGGCTGTAATCTAACGGAGGAAATTGCTATTCCTCTAAAATAACATGTTTTTTATTCATACGAGGAGGGTGCATGGACTATGTTATAAGTGAATCTTTTGCGTGGTTGTAATGACGCTGCCACCTTATCCTTATCATCACAAAAAAGATATACATGTGTGATGCAGTTGGCACAGCAGCTTTCGACTCACTCCGATGGCATTGCTATGGTTTCAAACAACGAATAACAACGGAATAAATGAACAATGAATAAACTCCACTTTACATGTGTACGTAAGAGGCTGCTGCGCACCGTTGTGTATGAAACATGACAACGAAATATTACACTGTAATAGCAATGTCTTTGTGTTGAAAAATGTAATTATGGATATTTAATGTAACCATGCCACTAATATCTATCTATCTAGATGTAATAAAGTAGCATGGATACACCACAGAGATGTGAGAGGTAACTGTGTCCTAGTTTCCCCCTACGAGCAGTTACTATTTTTAGAAAGCAGAAAGATATGGGGGGGAAAAGAATCCCCTAGTCGACAGCAGCAGTTTTATGTTCTGGACAATTTACACCCTCCTTATGCCACGGTGACCTTTCTGCTTCATCCTTCACCCATCCCAGCCCCCCTCATGCCCTCTGCTCCTCTATGTCCTTTCTCCGTCCTCCTCTCCTCTCTCTTTGCCTTTCTTGATCCCCCTCACCTCCCTCCCACCTCTTGCACTTGTATCTGTTCCCCTCTATATATTCAGTTTTCCTCTCGTGTCATGTTTCATCTTCCATCCTCCAACGTGTCACCAGCTTCTCCTCCTCTGTCGACACACACTGCCATGTTGACAACCAGCCATTTGCAAACATGCAGGCCTAATGTTTACCATACACCTCCCTTCAGCCGTCTTACTGTAAATAATAAGCAAGGAAGGGCTGCATGACTGCAAATGCCAAGTTGTGTATTTATGAGAAAAAAAGCTTGTTATTTTTGTTCAACCATTTAATGCAGAAATAAAAACTGTCATTTGTCTGCTCCAACATGAAACGTCCTTTGTGTGACGAGAAATATGTCTTCTCCTTTTCCTCACCTGGTGCCAGCAACATTAATCCAATGCACTCATGCACTCACTGTGTCTGTGTGTGCACATGTATGCATGGATTTATAGAGTTTGTGAATGTAGTGTGCTGGCATTTTAACTTGGTAATTTATGACTCTGTCTTTTTGTTCCACTCTGTCTATCCCTTCCCATCTGGCACGTTTTTGTCGAACCCAACACATAGAGCAGCTGTGTCCTGGAGAGCTGCTATTGACACTCCATGCGTACATGTGTGTGCGTTTGCACACATGCAGCCCATCTGGTTGACTGCTTGTGGAGGCATTCATTGGGCAAGTGACAGAGTGTGTAACAGACAGAAAATTACAATTAAATCTGCTTTTCAACATTGCCTTTAACTACTACTTTTAGGTATTAAATATCGTAATTTGTCCAATACAAACTGGTATTTTCTTGAATGTGTTGCTTCAATCTCTAACCAAATCATATTACATTTTTAGAAGATTCCTGAAACTAGTGAAATTGCACTTCGAAGAAGTGGACATTTATGCAGCATGTATGTGTTTAAACATTCATTGTTGATGAATAAACTATTTTGTTTAGATTCAAACCTTATAAAGTGTAGTTTTTGTGCATATCAAGGAGATAGCAACAGTTATGCTCAGGCCAGTTTACAGCACTCTCACACTCTAGTCAAGCTGTGTTGTGCTGCCACCCAGTGCCAACTTTATTCATTGCACAAAATGCAGTAATGCCGTTTTCCTCATAGCTAGCTGTTGAACCCATCCATCACAATAAGTTTGTTGTTGTTGTTGTTGTTGTTGTTGTTGTTGTTGTTGTTGTTGTTGTCACTCACCTGTCTGAATGTCACTCTGCAAGTCCTCTACCATCTGGTCCAGAAACATTATCTCACCAGTCTCTCTGTCGCAGCACAGCCAGTCCTCAGCCTCTCCAGTTCTACTGGACACACACACACACACACACACACTCACACACACACACACACACACACACACACACACACACACACACACACACACACACACACAAAGATGTAATACGCAGCGCTGTGCCAGTATACTTAGGATAATTACATTTAATATCCTACTGAATATAAAATTCAGTTTATGAACTTACACTTATATTGTATTTAATATTTATTAAATAACTATTCTAAAGGATTTTTGAATGGATGCTAATTTTCAAGTACCCCCATTTGAGAACCACTGGACTAGAGGGCCTATATTCAGCTCCCATTTAAAAATATTCCTCTCTTTCTGAAAACACATGTCAGCCAATAACTTTAGACTTTAGTGAACTTATGTCTCAAACAATGCAAACGTCTCTCAGTGCACATACATCACCACAGTCCACCGCTACAAACATGATTTATTTGTGTATCATATCAAAGGGGAGGCTACATTAGCCCCCAATAGCATAACACAACGGAATCACAGTTGTATTGTGGGTAATGTAGGCAACATAGGCAGCATGGAATAAAAAACACAATAGGCCTATATCTGCTTCTGCAGCGTTGATTTTTATCCTTTTATTAATTGTCCATTGTGAGTCGGACAATATTGTGCAATAGAGATTCGGTGGAGCGTTTTAATTGATTTTTTGTTACACAAAAATGTTTGTGTAACAATTTAATTTTGGTTACGCGTACCTTATGTGAAAATCATGTCAATAACCTTAGCAAAATAATCAATGTACAATCAATGCCTATTTTTGTGTGTTAGTTATTGTTAAGAGAGTCAAACATCACTCTGAACACCAACAAGTTCCTCACTGATACTGTGTCACTGAGGGAATTGTGCCCCCTTTTGTGCCTGAGTCTGTCTGGCTTATTATTATGGTCTGTCTGGCAAGCTGCCTGGCTGGTGGTCTCTAAGTGAACTTGATACTGAACTCTGCAGTCAACTGTGATGTGAAGAGCTGTGCATAGCTAGTCTGGAGTTCAGCCAGTCACTTGACGCTTGTCAACAGTTCTAATGAAAGTGGCCTTTTCCTCGGTGGCCTCTTTTTCATTAGCAGGGTCAGAGGGCGCCGCTCAAGGCTGGCTGGCTGTCAGCTGACAGTTGAGGAAAGAAGGTTGAGGATGGGGGTTAGAGAAGGGGATATAAGGGAATAGGGGGAAGGGGTAAATCATTCACTTGCTAGTTGGCCCTTTATGTTATGTTTCCTATATGCCTGCTGGTCTTTGTGGCTCATTTTGTTCTTCAGGTATCCCACAGCGCGAGCACTTGTCGACCCGGAATTGATTCTCACCTGACATTGTAACTGTTTGCACCTACATACTCATGCAGAGTATAATTATCCCAGTGTCTTAATCCCTTACACACCAGGTATAAGCTACAATCTCCAGGCTTAAAACAAAACTCTAACCTATAAGCTCTTTTTTTTACTTTAGGGGTTAAATTCCTCAGTTTCTACTTTCCATTCCTCTCACTGTTTTCTGTTATACCCCTTTAACACAGATGTGTCCAACCAAGTCAGTGAACGAGAGAGACTCAGCCGACATCCCTCTCCTCCTCCTCCTCCTCCCCTTAACCCCGGCCTCTTGCACATGAAAGGGGCCGCACAAGGCCAATAGATGGCTGGTGGGGTGTGTGCTATGCGAGGGCCCCAGACCCAGACACAACACAACACACAGCTCTGTGGGCCACCACAGCGGGGCTGGAATGTGACCTGCTTCAGACTAGGCCCTGTGTGTGTGTGTGTGTGTGTGTGTGTGTGTGTGTGTGTGTGTGTGTGTGTGTGTGTGTGTGTGTGTGTGTGTGTGTGTGTGTGTGTGTGTGTGTGTGTGTGTGTGTGTGTGTGTGTGTGTGTGTGTGAAATACAAGTGGAAGGAGGAGGACATGGATGAAAGGATGCACTGCCTGCATGAGCCTTTTGATAAGCTGTGAGCATGTTGGGTATTTCGTCTTCAACACAGGGAACAGCACAACATCACCAAGCAAGAACATCTGTAGTATGTTTTAAATCATCTTTATTCATTTACCATCATATTCCATAGAGTATTAATGGACACTAATATATAATAGATAACATAAAAAATATGTCTGCTCTCTATCTAGTTAGATTCACAGAGAGACTTTCTCCCTCTATACATCTCGCTCTTCTCTCTCTCTCTCTATATATATATATATATATATATATATATATATATATATATATATATATATATATATACACATCTATATATATATATATAAATATATAGATAGATAGATAGATAGATAGATAGATAGATAGATAGATGTATATAGGCAGAAAGTCTATCTGTGAATCTAACTATGAATAAATACACAGTACAGAAGTCCACATACATACTCTGTATTGTAAATTAAGTCTTATCAAAATAGATTCCACAAAATATGGAACCAAAAAGCTTATTTGATTCTGGTAAATAAACTGAGGCTTCGCATTGCATTATTGTGAGCTCAAGTACTCCTGACAGATGTTACACAATGTTTTGGGATAACCCCAAAAAACATAAAGCAAACGTACCAGCCATAATACAACATACCCTTAAATGAATAATATTAGTGTATTGAAGATAACATTTGAAGAGGAAATCTAGAGTAAAAGCTTGTGACTAATACTTTTCTACCTCAAAACGGTCTAAGCTTGATTCTAATTTTAAAAGAGAGCTATTAGGACAGTTTTGAAACAGCATCCATAAAGAAATCATGAATAAAAAAACAGATGACAAAATGTTGACGCGACGATGAGTGATTTTCTGAGATCGACAGAGCGATAAGGAACAAAGTAAAGAAAGAGAAACTTCTCAAACAGGCAACAAAACCTCCAATGTTACAGATAAGTTACTCGTTTCATGTTCACAGTCGGTCAGGCTGGTGAGGTCACTGGAGCTTGGAATAATCAGAAAACACAAGTTCAGTGAGTGTGAGACTCAAATAGACTCTACTGGACAGCAGAGAAATCTTTAAGGAAATCACAGGTTTTCTTGTGAATAACCTCACGGAGCTTCCTGATTCTCCGAGTGCTGGAAGACCCTACAAAGCTGTCGGGCTGCAGGACGGCCATCCCGTGCTGAACGTCCCCCATGATGATGAGCTGCCCGTCGGCCGTGGTGATGTTGGGGCAGGGGCAGTTCCAGTCCATGTTCAGAAGAGTCACCTCCAAGGGCTCTTTGCCAAAGAACCTCAGACCCATCTTCTCATCCCTCAAGATCTCCTCCACGGTCACCAGGGCGTGGCCTGACTCCTGCTCCTCTGTCAGCTCAGTCACGCGGCCAAGAATCACAAAGTCACTCTTGCAGAAGCTGGTGACCATCTTGCCTCGGGGTTTACACACCTTGCACTTGTGGTTCTTCGGAAAGGGACACATCTCTTCACAGGCCTCTTTAGACTCAAAGCTGTTCTCGTTGCCGCCACAGCCTCCGTACACGAAGGAATGGCACTTCTTGAGGCTGTTGCTGTAAGCCCAGCGAGGCTCGTAGGCCTTGCACGGCCCTTGGAGGCTCGGCAGGCTGCAGGGAGCCGCCATGTCTCCTCCGCATGACAGCATGCAGGCTTCATATGTGTCGAAATGGTTACGGTTTTTGTTGCACTGACTGTAGGTAAAGGTGAAGCAATTGTTCCTCTTTGGTTCA
The DNA here is from genome assembly GCF_910589615.1 of Taurulus bubalis. Taxonomy (NCBI): domain Eukaryota; kingdom Metazoa; phylum Chordata; class Actinopteri; order Perciformes; family Cottidae; genus Taurulus; species Taurulus bubalis. The sequence continues at coordinate 15,861,722 of NC_136605.1, forward strand.
TAGTACCAGCTCATGCTCTCTTCTCCACAGTGGTCTGTGTCTGGACTCTTGAGACACTCTTCCGCTGGAAACGGCAGGTTGGTATTATTCCCCTCCGCATTCTTACCTTTCGCCTCCTTCCCGATCACTTCCAAGGGAAAGTGTGACGACACACTTCCCCCAACGTTTTTGGCTCTACACGTGTAAATGCCGGCATCCTGAAGTTGCGCATTGTATATGACCAGCTGGCCAATGTTAGTGACCACAACGTTCCCTCTCACATGATTAGGCCTCATGATGGTGTTCTCCTTGCCCTTCAGTTGTTTCTCCCACGTGATTTGCGGATGTGGCTTTCCAGACACCTCACACAGAAAGCTGGCTGTCTCTCCCACAAAAACAGCCTGTTGGGTGGGGCTGCTGTGTATGGCGGGAAGCTGGATGTCCGCAGGGAGGGTGGTCTGGAGGGCGGTGGTGGGATATAAGGTGGTCTCTGCTGGGATGGGACTGGTGTTCGGCCAGGTCAAGTGGTACCTGTAGGTAGGTTGAATAAGAAAGGAATTAATCAGAGCCAGGATAAGTCAAAGACTCTTGTTTATACTATATTGACAAATTACACAATTAATACATTTATGTTTCTACGCTACAACCAGATGATTTTTTTTCTCCAAATGTCTTAATAGAAGGACTAGAAGTGAGACAACTTTACCTCATCGCACCAAAAACAAATGGTAGATATCTAAAATACTTAACATGTTACCTGCAGGTGACCTCAGAGATAGAGATACCCTTGGAACAGGCCTCTGCATCCATGTAGCACTTGTTATAGTACGTCATGCCGTCAGACGCACACGTGAAGTGGGGTTCTCTCTCACAGCGGTCCCGACACTTACAAACAGGCTGGCCGTCCCAGATGTCACACTCGGACCCTTGCTGAGTGCACATGAACTTGTCGCAGGTTGCGCCCTCTGGCATTCCTATGGGGCCCTTGTTGCCCTTGACGTCTATGTAGCGTGATGCCACACAGCTCTTGTTACCACATACATTGGGGCAGCACTTCTCAAAAGTCTCACAGTCCTAAAGTAGGAAGAGAAAAGAACAATCAATATTGTTTTTTGGTGACAGTTTTGATACAGTTTGAATTAAAAAATCTGCATAAATCAGAGAAAATGTTTTACTGGTGGAATGTTTTCCTCAAAAAAACATGACCTGTATGTTTCATTGTGGTGAATTTAGATCAGAGTGTTCTTTAAATGTTATCAGTGTGGATGAGTTTTGACAAATATTTGGTAAACTTTACAAAGTATGAATGAAAACTTTTGGAAATGTGTTAAAAAATGTAACCACTAAGATTGTTCTTCTTCTTTTTAATTGTTTTCTTTGTTTCTATCAACCACCATCTTGCACAACACAAAGGGAAGCAGGAATTGTGGAGATATTTGACATTTAGGGGGTTTCATCCAACATGAGATCCTGCTACTAACGGACACAACAGACCTTGTGCACAGAGGCTTTGACTGCAAACGACCCGCGTCGGTGCCCTATTGTCTGTCTCTAGGCTACACATTCACACCAGCAAGCAGTATGACGGCCAGTTGCGGGATCAACTCACCTGGTCGGATTCACACTCGCGCATGCAGGTGCTCATAGCATCCACCCACAGGTTGGGGTTCAGCTCATTCGGGCACAGACCTGCGTGAGAATACATCACTTTTGCCACGGACATGGGCATTGGCATTGCTCTCACGCGGCTGCTGCCCGCATAAAGGAGTAAAGTACAACAGTGTCCAAGAAGAAACCAAATCCATCGAGGAAACAGCATCCACCACATGTCCGACGCGTAACACAACGGACGTTAGAAAACAAAAATCTTCAAAATGCAACACGACTTTCGAGTTTTGTAGAGAGAAAAATAGTGTGTAAACTTTCTTCAAACTGTCTCGGTGTTAGTTTCTAAGCCGCTGGAATCAGATGCTGCACAAAAGCAGCGGCAGGAGCGCGCAGGACTGGTCCCGATGTGGAGAGCTCTCCAGGTTAGTCGCTCGACGTTTAATAGCAGCGAGAGATTAGTGATGCGGTGAGAAACCCCACTTAAGATCTAACTACATGAATTACAGTGACATGTCTAGTCGGGCAGCAAATCCCAGCTGAGTTACAGTTATGATCAACTTAATTAAAAGGAAGAGAGAAAAAAAAAAGTTTGCAGGCGCTGTTTCATGAAGGACTGGCGAGGCACCTGTGCGGAAGGCGCTGGCTGCCTTAACCCTTAACTTGCAAAGGAGAAAGTGATGTAGCAATAATTAGGTGCAAAGCTACTGAATAGAATCCTGAGGGAAAAAGACCGTATTGTTTAGTGTACAGGCACACATCTCTATTAGTGTTATAGGCTGTATCTTACAACTTTGCAAGTAGTTATTAATGTGTCGTATCTCAAATAAGAAGATGCTCCGGATATGTGTTTGGTCTAAATTATCTGTCTTGTCACATGAAAACAATTAAAGCAGCACTGTGTGACAATACGATGTGCACTAGTGCTGCATTATAATTTAGCAGCGTTTACTGTAAAATGCCTCCTGTCCATATGGACACAGCGTCAGTGTCCAGAAGATGGCACCAAACTCAGTGACTTCTAGTCTTTGTTACTTGTAGATCGTATTCTGGTTTCACTTCAAGTCAACCGCAAAGATTAGTTTGGACTGAGTAGTTTTATGGTTTCATTGATTGATGGTTAAAATGTGTATTTATTTAAACACATTTGTATGGCTGTACATCTTGGGTAGTAATTAAGTGAAACCCTCATCCTCTTACTTTCTGACAAACTGGATACACTATTTTGCCAGACTGCCATATTCACTGAACTGGTTGATTCTATATTGTCCATATCTGATGTCACATAATGTACCATTAAGGTGTAACTGATTCAAATGATAAACCATGCAGAGATGAAGCTGGGAACATTGCAATCAACAACTCACGCTCTCACAATATTGACATGTAAGAAGCCACAAGTCGTATCGACATCTTGGCCGGATTTTCAGAGAAAAACGCAGTTTGTTCCATGAAAGAAAGCCAATTCCAGGAAGTGTTGCAGAAAAGGGGAGTTCAAAAATATAACAAATATCTATTATCTTTCGAAGAACAAAATATCCAACACTCTAGTAGTATCGCTGTGTGTGTGTGTGTGTGTGTGTGTGTGTGTGTGTGTGTGTGTGTGTGTGTGTGTGTGTGTGTGTGTGTGTGAGTGTTTCCCAAGCTGAGTCCCTGCTGAGCCCAAAGAGGCCCAGTGTTCTCCAGGCCGAACCCTGCAGTCTTAGTCTGGAGTCTGTGAGTCCTTTCTGAAAACATGCACACACACGCACTGATTATCTAATTGACGATAATAGCGATCGCTTCTAGAAAATTGATTGTACAAATGATATAATACCCATTTTACACACACACACACACACACACACACACACACACACACACACACACACACACACACACACACACACACACACACACACACGGTGTCTGCCCACCCTCTAACCCCTAACCTTCACCCCTCAAGACCCTGCATTCCCAGCATAGCCAGTGCTGGGGCTACAGGCCATGTCACATATTAAATAAAGCCTCACGGCGGACCCCACGCAGGGTGCTCCGACCGTCTATCTGCTTTTAGCACATGTATTGTCTGCAAACATGCAAACAGACCTTGCCTTTGACCTTCTCTGTGCACACTCACCTCATCTTTCGGAGAGCAAATCAAAATAGCTCTGCAACTCAATGAATGTCTTCATTTATTTTCATTTTCTTCACACTATGTAGATTTGTGGTTAAAAGCGCTGTAAAGCTTCCAGATCCGGCTGCTTGCAAATACTTTATCACAATCATGTTATCCTCAGTGATGGCTAACATCCACTGACAAAAGCATAAAATCCAAAAACAATATATAAGAAAATTGTAAGTGTTCAAATAATGTGCCATAATGATCTTTACCCATTAGGGATGAAGCTACGGCGGTAAGAACTGGCAGCCGTTGGACGGCATTTAACCTTGAAACCAAAATCTCTGGCACACACTGTAAAGCCTGTCAATCATCTACTGACGCCTGAACTTAACCAGACTTCAGTGGAAAACAGTTGCCTGCATTGTTGCTTTGAGCACTTTGGGTTTTGTACGGATTAAACAAGAGATATAATGTCAGCTGATGAGCTTTAGAAGTACTTGTAGCCAGATTGTTGTATCTGCACACAGACTCAGACTAGCTGTTTCTGTTCCCAACATTGAATGTATTTTATTGTGATGTCTGGTCTTGATGCAGCCACTTTCCTTTCTCCAAAACCACGGGAATCAATAAAGTAACCTGAAAACAAATGCTAAGCTAAGCTAACAAGGTGCTGGCTGGAGCCTCATATCGAACAGACGGATAAGAGAGCCTCCATCCTCTCGTTCAACTCTCCGCCAGAAGGATGATAAGCATATTTCCACTATTCCTTTATTCATTTGGTGTATGTGGGTCTGTAGAGCGTCCTTGAGCAAGACACTGAACCCCTAGTTGCTTCCCGGGCGCTTTTCAGCAGCCCACTGCTCCTAAATTGCTATGGATGGGTTAAATGCAGAGAGCAAATGTTATGTATGTATGTAAAAAAGCATGTAATATGACAAATAAAAGGTTTCTTCTTAAGTAGAATGAGATGGCTGACACACTCCATTTATAAGAAGACCCCGGCCTTTCACATTGTACGTGTATACATATTATCCTGTATATATATATATATATATATATATATATATATATATATATATATATATATATATATATATATATATATATATATATATAAGCTACGGTAATCTGACTTCACCATTAATCTCTCAGTGGCTTTACAGTGTCATGCATGCATTTGTGTCATAAATAAGCAGCTCGGTATGTTGGCTTTGTGTATTATGCCTGTTAGAGAGCGGCCATAGTGCAAGCACGTCGGCCGAGGCCCGTACCTGTGAGTAACGTCGCCTTGTGCCTCCATCTCTAAAATGCTCTTAAGGAGTTCTGGACAGTGCGGTTCCACGGCGTCTCTTGCCCATGACTGAGTCCTGGGAAGCTGATTCAAAACAATGAAAGTGTTATGACTGTTCATAATAAGCTTATTATGAGTGTCTCACTCCAGAACAAAGGAGAGAGACACGTCCAGCCTCAGCAGGGCCCTAAGCTGATTCCTCAGCCCCAGTCTAGACACACAGCACAACATGCCGATGGACATACATGTGCCGATCCACGGGGGTCCACTGCAATGTATGTATCCTGATGGTCATCCATTCCTTTGTCCCTATATTTAGGTTGCAAACACATTTAACTTTCTCAACGCCACTCTGTTCAGATTATGTAATGTTTGTTCTCTCCAGCCTGCGCTGTCTGAACATCTGCTCACCACATGAACACTATTGTATTTATTTCACGGAAGAGGTTAAGGATTTCGAGTGTGTCAGTACGACCATAACTTAGGTGTTGTTTATGTTCTTTAAATCAGAAAGGGAACATAACAAAATGTCTCCTTTTTTAAGTTCAAAACAGAATGTACAACATTGGCTTGTTGCACAAATACAGGTCAGAAGTGAAAAACCACAGCTGGACGGTACAATACTGAACTGTGAAATATGGAACATTACCAGAAATGCTTATTACCGGTGTTGATAATGGCCCTATTAAGTGGTAATAATATGAATGTTGAATTATTGTTGAAAGAAAGTCTCAATCAGCTAAAATGTGCAGCAAATAATCTGTTATATTATAATTGTAATTTCCCTTTGAAGGCTGCTACAATTTAAAACTTAGTTAATATTTTGTATTCAGGTGTTTAATAATGAAATCATTAATGAAACAATGGCTGGGAAATGTAATTTCAAGTGGACAAAATCGTAAAAGTAAAGATTTTTCTCCAAACATAATCATTGCTTTATTTAAGATATACTTGCAGACCTGCATGATCATTTTTATGTTAAGCGTTGGTAACAAAAAATGAGGCAGTAATGTGTTTAAAAATCCACTCGAGTACGGAAGGTGCACATTTGGGCCCACTGTGGCTTCTACACAAAATAATGGACCAGTATTCAAGCAGCAGGTTTTAAAATAGGTTTTATATTCAATTAAACAGCCCTGTCCCCAAAAAAGCTATCCTCTTATTATGAATTAAAGTGGCAATACCTAAATCTAATGCCAATATTTGCTCATCTGCTCCCTCTACTGGCTGTCAGTTGAAACATACATTTCAATTATTGTGGAGTTGACCTCAACATCCAGCACACACATGCAATGCAGGTACACACAAAGGAAAACCTGCAACAAAAGCCAGACAAAACATGTAACTGGTCCCTTTGTTTATAGTGATCATTAAGATAGATACTCAAACTTATTACATCAAAGTTACTCCCAATTAGTCAGATGGACATGATATTAATTTAGAAGACACGGTCAGAGAGAAAGAGGGAAGTACTTCACCATGCTTTATCAAAGAACAGAGACAGGCCTCCAGAACCAAACACAACTTAAACAGTGAAGATCGTTTCTACAAGTGCACAGGACGCACTGTATATAAAAATATCAGACTCTGAATGCATAGGTTAAGTCAAACTGTATTCTGCGTTTTCTAGAACAATAAGCAACCCAACAATTACAATGTTAGTTATTATCTCCTTTCCACAGAATTAAAAGGAGATCCTATAAAAACCCACATTTCAAACATGCTGCTCTCCCTCACCAGGACACCATAAGGCCAGGGGAAGGATTCCTCCACACATCGTCCCAAACTGCTGCCTTAAACATGTGGCACGTCACTTAATAAAGCATTGAACACAGTTGGGAACAGAAAACAAGCACTCTTGGTAGTCTTTTCTTCTCACAGCAAACCTTCTGGAAAAACCTCCTCCCCCTCCCGCACATTGCTTCATCAACAGCATCCCAGGACTGTTCATCCCATTGCTGAACTTTTTATGCACCAGTCTAAGCCTTTTTGACACAAACACAACAGGCCTAACTGGTTAAAAAAAAAAAGATATCGTAAAACATACAAATGCAGTAAGAGCTTCAGGTATACATTTCGGCAGTAAACAGTTACCACTGGGTAAGGAACTTTTTGATTGTAGGAGATGTGTCGTGGCCGCCTACTGCACTGCTTAAAATCAGCATTGAGAATTTAAAAAAGGATCAAAGTGTTGATGAAAGCAGCATAAAACCTTATCTTCAGACAACACTGTGCCTCTTGCCCTGTTAAATTCTTTATGTACAGTACAATAATGCTTTTTAGTGTAGTCATATTGTCAGTCTCCATTTAAGCTCAACAGCAACACTTCTGATTAAGCAAAAATAAATGTAACATAAACAATGTCTTAAATTAAAAAAAATAACAATATTAGCACTAGACTGGCCATGACAACCAAACTGAGGCCATGTATGGATATTTTCAAGAAATCTAGTCGCCACATAGACAGCCTTAGTTTAAATTGAGGTGGCACACGGCATCAAACATAATAATTAGACATAATCAGCAATAACAATTTCCATTCGTGCTGGAAGAACAAGGAAGCACTTAATCATAAAAAGTGTCACATACACAGACCATCATGCCATTTGTTAAATCTTATTTCTTTCCTCTTCACTTGGGGGAAAGAAAATCTAATAAGGCTGCATTTTCCTCTGAAGCAGTGATAGTTTATTCTGCAGTTAGTATCTTTGCTGGCTAGATTAGTTTTTGGTTTGGATTCTAATCACAGTTAAACAAAATGACAGCAACTAAATAACTTAAATAAAACTTAAATCAAATAGGGAGCCTCACACACACAACTCTTACCGGGACTCGAGCCGCGTTACTCTGAAGAACATGGTCTCGCTTCGTGAGTAGGAATCAATATAAAACAAAGATTAAAAATAAATACTTCACAGTTGACAGTTTAAGTATTATGCTGACTCAACCTAAGAGCACAACCTGCAAACAGAAGTGCAAATGCACTGTATTAAAAAAAAAAATTATACAATTTTGTTCGACATGAAAAGACACAAAAGAGAACAATTCAAACAAAACTAAATATTTTTGTTTCCACAGTGTATGACTGAATGACTTAAACATGTCGGGAAACCAGCACTCCTACTCAAATGTGTCCATCCTTGTGTGGAGATAGATTAAAGCAGACTGTATGTATAGAAGTACTATTAGTCCAAAGATACCTTTATCTCACCTGGTGAGAGATTACCTCCACCTTAGAATTAGTATGCGATTCCCTCTGCAGGAAAGACACTAAGGTTTATGCCTACAGCATGTATGAAAGTGTGTATGTCAGCTAGAATATCGTAGAACTCTCAATACGCCAATTCCCCAGAACTTCGAGTTGCTGTGTGCAAGTCCAACGTGTCCTACTCTGGAGACCGATGATGAACTTGTTGGCAAGAGTTATGAAAACCCGAGGGCACCATGCATCAGTAATCGCTTACAACTGGTCGGGTACACTAAAGCGGCAGGAGGTGCCAGAGGAGGACAATAGCTACTGAACTTGGAAAAACAAATCCCAGTTAGGAAATTGGCGAAACACCAAAGCTGGACAAAGCCGTTACAAGGGACCTGGGTGGGCAACTAGTTATGGTTGCTTAAGGGCAGCTACAAAAGCCCATCGTAAGCGGGGAGACCTCGGGCTCTGCGGGAGCTCTAGTAGGTGAGGCGGGAGGCCTTCATGTTGTAGCAGGGTCTGTCTGTTAGGCCCCCGGCTCCAGAGAAAAGGGACAAGCCCTCTGCTTTCTCCAACACCACCTCCAGCTCCTGAAAGTCCTGCAGCCGAGCTACGTCCTTGTCCTGGACAGGAAAAGTCATATTTAAATCAATAACAGATTCACCTACCAATCATTAATTTGTGTAAAGGAACAGTATATAAAGACCTTTTTAAAACATGTCAGTTTGCTTTTAGGTCATACATGGCAATATTACAATAAAAGGCATTTTAATTATAAGCAAGTTCATTTCATATGCTATTTATTAGAATAGAAAACTCATTTGTATTAGCTGTACAGCAAGTGCAAATATTTTGCAGCTTATAGGACTTCCATATTTCGTCTTTACCGTACCTTTCTCAACATGGTGTTTGGCAGCTTGCGGATCTTCTCCACGTGCTCAGTGCTGATGTCCAACTCTCGGCAACAGACCCTAAGAAGGGAGCGATAGGTGAGCTCCTGACGGTCCAGCTCCACTTCAATGAAGTCGTTCTCCCGACCGTGAGGGTTCTGGATACGCACCTTCAGCACCAACTCTAGAGAAAAAGACCAGAATGATATGTCTTCTTTAACAAAGATATTTAATAAGGTGATGGACGAAGCTAAAGGTGAGAGTCACTGCGGAAGATAGTTGTGTTTTTGCTAGTGAGCCTGCAACAGTTCAGTAATCATCCCGAGAGAAAGGAGAACATCCACTAACAACCAATTCTGGTTTGACGAGTTGGCTGCCAACATACATACAGAAGAGATTGTTGTCACATCTGTGCTCTCATTGTTCTTTATCTGAAAGGTTGTTTTGCTCAAGCACAAAGCTTAAAAGGAATGTTTAGTCGCTGCAAATTATTGGAGTCCCGCTTGTTTACTGGCAATGATGAAATAACTCCAGGAAGTCAGAGCTCCCAGACAAAAACAACACAACTTGACATTTTTACCTTACGGTTTGTCAACAACACAATGTGTTAATTACGATTATTTAGAGGTGCTGGTTGGCGTATTCCTTTGGAAAAGAGTCAAGCAAATAGCTGTTTCTTCATGCCTCAAGTATTAAGCAAAGCTCGTCTTGTGGTTTTGTATGTGTGGACGGCGGGGTTAGACATAATACAGTACTACTGATCACGCTAACCTTGCACGTTGACAGGAAAGGTGCTGGTGAAGAAGAAAGGCTGGAAGGCCGCCATGGGCCCACCAGCCTGGCCGCAGCTCAGCTGCTGTGGGATGGACTGCTGCCTGCTCATAGCCGGGTTAGTGCTGGCCACCGGGGCCTGGACCTGGCTCCCACTGCTGCTGGCCAAGCTGGGGCTGGGCGAGGCCAACGGAGGCGAGCACATGGTGCCATTGTGTGGCACCGCATGCGGGTAGTCGGCATGGTTGATAACGTGCGGCTCAACTGACAGGTCCATGAGCACTGGGCAGTTAACAGCAGCGTGGTTGTGGGATGAGGCCGGGCTGGGTGACACGCCATTTTGCTCAGTCACAGGAATGAATTCCCCATGAGCTTGGCCGTGGGGGTTTGTGGGAGGTGTGGAGCCGTCAGAGAACAGGCTATGTGATTTCTGAGGCTCGTGAGTTGAGGAAAGGGACGGCGAGTCGCTGTGCGTGTCCTCCTCAGCATCTTCTCCAGAACCATTCTGTGCGAGGTGCTGTGCCAGGATGATCTCTGCCCTATTCATCTTGGAATACATGAAGGCCGGGTGAGACAGGTAGTTGGGGATGATTGGCAACTCCTGCTCCTTGACTTCAGGCACATCCTCCACTTCAACTGCAGCAATAATGTGCATTAAAAAAAAGATTATTTCCTTAAAAACAGCTTCAATTGAAATACCAGACAGCTTTTGTTTCTGTTATACCATTGACACCTGAGGTTATAATCTGTACATTACATGTCTATGTATCACATGCAACAGATAAATCGCATGCAAGTAACAACAACTTACTTCTATAATGATGTCACGGAAACAAGTGGGTAAGAAATGTGTAGCTTACCTCCTAAAAGTCGTTTGATCTCTGGTTTGGATGTAAGTTGCGAGGCCAACTCATCCTTAGCTGTGAGGATTTCCTTGTCTGCTCCACAACTGAGTAAGTAGGACACTATGTGCTTATGGTTCCTCTTGCAGGCCCAGTGCAGGCATGTCCTGGTGAGATTATTGGAGAGGGGACAACATTTGCTGATGAAATGACTTTAAATGTATAAGAAGGTGTTGGTCTAAACTGGTGATCAGTCTGACATTCAAATATACAGGTAGCATATTGAACTAGGAAGTCAGGAGCCAAACACACAGAGGAGAGTCAGTGTTGTCAAAAAAAACTATTGTATATATGTGCTGACAGAACCGTATTGCCTGTAGAATATAAATTGGACCTAATGTTTGTCCATAAAATCCTGGCAAGTTGTTGAATTTGTTTTTAATAGTGTTATTTAATTATGTAAATCCGTGGCAATGAGAAAAGGCTTGGCAGGTTCAAGACTGGAGCAATTATGTGCTCATACACACCTTCTACCTTCACAGTGACTGCTCCCTGCTGCTGTTTTACGATGACTAGAATAATGGCTCTATACATTTCAAGCCATCCCAAAAATACTAGCGAACAGAGCATGTAATAATGTTGGAAGAGACACGTTAAAACGTGGCGTGTCTAGCTAACTAAGCCTAATACGCTCACACTGATTAGCTCTAATCCCTGGAACAACGCACTTGGCTGCGCCGAACTTTTCAATAAGCGTCCAAAACTGATTTATGTAACAAACATGTGCGTCAAAACCAACACTTGTCATCTTTGCGAAGACAAAACACTCACCAGCCATTTATTTCGTTCTGTGAATTAACATTTACTCCACTCTCCACCAATGTCCGCACTTCGTCGATGTCCCCGATGGCAGACGCCTCTCTCAGCCGCTCCTGTAGTTCTTTATCCAACGAAGTGGTGGACATCTTGACACAGGCGACGAGCGCTGCGAGACCATAGGACGCACACAAGCCTTTCGGGTCAAGTTGTCAATTGCTACCGCCCAACAAATTGCCCCAACTGATAACTACGTCCGCTAAAAAAAATGCAGTTGCCCGCTCACATTAGCTGCCCGGCTAACCGTACCTAGCTTAACGAGGTGCTAGCTTGAGGCAGCAGGTCGCTTCGGCTTAACGCGACTTCGTGTTGAGTCTTCGGAGTTTACGCTGCAGGCTCCGTCCTCGCCATTTATCTCTGTTGTTGAAATCACGTTGCAGTCGCACTGACAACCCTCAGTGCGCTCATTCAACGTCTCGGTGGTATCAGAGCTCCGTCATTTGGCTGCCGAGAACACCACCGCCTCATCGGGGGACATCTTTGGATGTAACAACAGTGGGCTCAAATGTGTGTTCCCCCTCTGAATACTTATCTGGCACGTTTTGTTGCCTCTTAACTTTATTTAAAATACATAAATATGTGACAGAATCCAGTCTTCGTCGCCAAGTAAATAACCCTGACAAATAAAATGTGAAATCACTGTTCATACCACACACGTGTTAACGGTAACCATGCAACCAGTGGGTAATGACAACATTTCCCCCCTCCAGACCACATTACATATTTTTTGCTGACTTCTGAAAAGGACACGGGATATGTTTTTATATCCATGGAAGAATGTGGATTTGTGTACTCTCTCAGGACCACGTGGGAAAAAAAACTAAAGCGAACATGATCAACCTTTACTGATAATTAGTTTAAATTACTTCAATTTGTTTTGAAAGTATTAACCAGAAGTGGTAGTTTGTTGCTCTCCAAAAAGGAAAACTATGCACTGTTAAAACTGTAAAACTGTTATTTGATGTTAACCAAAACGTGTGTTTTTATTTGTATTAATGATAATGATTGAATTTATATTAACAGTTACTAGTCCCATTATTTCAAAATTGTGTTGCATTTCCTCAATATGACCACTGGAGGGCAGTGAATACGCTCTGCTGTAAAATACCCACATCACTTCAATTTAACATTAGCTCAAACATAACTCTGAATGTAATCTTTAAAGAACTGTAATACATGTAGTAAGCCCACTGAGGAATGTATAGGTTTAGTCTGTAATTGGGACAACTATCAAACAATTTGTAACGTTTAATTTGTGTTTATTTCTGAGCATTTCAGTTTGGTGTGTTTATTTTGAAATCAGTCCCCCTATTTATAATGTTAATTAATTATAGCCTAACTTAAGACAGTGGGGTCACAGTGAGCCAGGGCTACTTTCCATTTCCTCCTCTGCACCTCTGCTCTATCTCCCCTGCTCGCTAAATCCACAAAATAATGATTTGCTAAGGTGATAGGTAATGTGAGATCATTGCATTACATTAAATACATCCAGTATGCATGCAAAAAGGAAGTGTGGGTAAAAGGTTGCATTTGGATAGCATACGAAGAATACAAGGACAAAACAGACATAAAGTTGTGTGGTGATTTCAACAGTAGGAGCAAGCTCAAAGTACTGTGTGTGTGTGTGTGTGTGTGTGTGTGTGTGTGTGTGTGTGTGTGTGTGTGTGTGTGTGTGTGTGTGTGTGTGTGCTCGCGCGCGTGCGAGCGTGTGTAGAAGGTATCATGTGAAGTGCAGTGGCGGGCCGTGCATTTTCGACCTGGGCCTTCTGTGCTGTCTGATATCTTATACATACATACGCACATGACGGGATGCCGCATCATTAACGGACAATGCATGTTGTCCACATCAACAAGAGCAAATTCACAAGAACCAGTCACATTTAGTTATAACAAAACATGACAAAACACTCCAACAAAACTGCGGCACTAAAACACTGCACACTCAAGAGCACGAGCCACGATCAGAAGGATATTAACAATATAAGCTATACAAACAACACCACAGACACATTAGCACAACACTACTGCTGATGTAAAAACATAAAAAGCAGCTCACTCACCACATGCTGTTCACTTAAAGACAAAGTCCATCCTCCCCTCTTTGTGAACAAACAGTTCAATGTACAGTTTGTACAGTTTATCGGTACGCTTCAGTTCCAGTAACAGGTCCTCCTCGATGGCCATGGATGCCAGTAAAGGCCAGCCGAGCCTCTCCAGTTGCGTTTCTGGAATAAGTTTCCATGCGTTTTACTATTGTGAAGGTTTCATGTGTGATAGGAGAACGAGTGGAAGTCAGACTAGGTGGGATGAATTCCAAAAGATGAGAGAAAACAATGACAAAGATTTACATTTCTGGACATATAATTGATAAAAACAAACAATACCAAATATTTTGGCATCAAATGGATCTATACCCAGGTTTAAAAATAGGATGAATAGGAAACGTGTACCATGGTGACAGAGGAGTGTTGCCAGGGAACAGCAACAGAGTATTCAGACAAGTTAAAATAAAAACAACATAACAACATATTATTCATTATAATAAGGCACAGGCAGTGCAGAACGGTATGACAAGCTAAGAGAGATAGTTGGATTTTTTTTGCAATAAAATAGGAATAACTCCTGTGGGCGAGGTATGGGGAGTGATACAGAGGATGTGAGGAGATGGAGAAGGAGAAGGGGATGTGAATACACAGTTTTGACATCTGAAACTGTGGTCTCCAATAAGGAAAAGGCAGGTTATGGATATGCTTGATAAGCAGGGACAAGGTACTGGGGTGGTTGTCAGGGGCTAGTATGTTATACTAGTACATGAAGGATAAAATATAGGTTAACAGGGGACGTGTGTGTTTTTTAGGGATAAACAAAAACGTGTATTGTCTGATTCACACTCCGGAGCCGACGGTGGCAGCCATGCACCAATAGGCTTGATGCCAACCGCTGTAATGCCAGAAGAAGAAGTCAGGAGATGACGTCACTCTCATCAAACAGCTCTATGGGTAGAACCATAAACGGGCGGCGTTGTTTCAGTATCTGCCATTTTGATTAGAACTAACGCTAACTACTTTAGCAGATATCGTAGTACTTTAAAATTAAGACTACATTCTTGGAGGCAAAATGCTTTCAGCAGCCCAGTTGCTCGATGAGTTAATGGGCCGAGATAGAAACTTGGCCCCTGACGAGAAGCGATGCAACGTGCGATGGGACGACGAGACCGTAAGTTAGCATTCTAGCTAACGTTAACCTAGCTTGTTCGATAAGCTAACACACCGTTAGGCTAACTAAACTATAGAGTAACTTTATGTAGTAATTTGGGCCTGTGAGGCAGCTCAATTAGGATGTCTGTCAATAGTCCAGATCTCAATGATGACGCACGGAATTGGTTGCGTCAACTGGCAGATGTATGCAGGCACGCGCGCTAGTAAAATTAAGCTAACTAGTGGGAGCTAATGCTAAAGGCATTGCATTGGCTTACAATGCGGCTTGAGACGTTGTGGATTAGTTACTCTGTTGGCTTTAGCTTTGAGTGAGAGTTAATGTTTAACTAATCATTAATGCCATAACCTGCTTGTGTTCGTGTATCTAACTGATGCCATGAACGAATTAGTGTAAAATGAAGCCATAACCGGTGGGGCTGATTTGTTCCCATTTAGCTTAAAAATGCTTTGTCCTGAACGGATGTAACGCTAACTCTGTCGTTAGGAGAGAGATTTCGAGACTTGTTACTGTCGGTAATAACGTTGGTATTACGTTGGTCTTTCCTCTCTTCCAGAAGGTATGTCGGTACTATCTGTGTGGCTTCTGCCCAGCGGAGCTATTCACAAATACCCGCTCTGACTTGGGTAAGTGAAGAACATGTCGATGTAAATGATTTAAAGGAGTACTTCAACCTTACAATTACCATTTGTATACAACTGAGCATATAAACGTCGTGTTACCTCGAATTCTTGAAGAATACGTTTTTCTCGCATGCCTCCATGGTTAATTGAGAATCTGAAAACTGAGTACTATTTCATTGAAGTAAATGGAGGCCAGATTTAACAATAGCAAAACTATTAAAAAAACAACATACTTACACAGCTCATGCAGTGCAAATTCAAGTATGTTCAACATGCAAACACATGCATTTTCACTCAAATCCTACCATTTAGGAAACCACTAAATTGGCTAATGCTTTCGCAGATGCGAGTCTTTCCACGAGACAGTAGTCATTTTAAGTATTCCTTTCATTACAGCAATAGGTTAAAAGTGTATCTTTCATAATACGAAGATAATGACCTTTTGCAATTCTTTTCCAGGCCCTTGTGAGAAAATCCATGATGAAAATCTTAGAATAACGTAAGTTCTGATTGTGCTTTCTAACATATATTGTGTGTGTCTTGATATTTCCACATAATAACCTGCTTCTGTCCCACCACATCCAGGTATGAGAAAAGCTCTCGGTTCATGAAGGAGGGCTATGAGCGGGACTTCCTGCGCTATTTGCAGTCGCTCCTGGCAGAGGTTGAACGGCGGATTCGCAGAGGGCATGCCCGCCTTGCACTTTCCCAGGCACAGCAGAACGCAGGGGTTTGTGCTTTTTGGTTTTGGCACTTTTATTATCACATCATCTAACCAGACATGAAAATCCCTCACCTTTCGGCGAAATTCGCCGTTTTGAAACCAAAATATGTCATCCACGTGAATCACGTAGATCCGAAGAGTTTTTGTTTTTGGGAGAGGGGGGGGGAGGGTCAACTGTCCGCCGTTTCTGAGATTGGAGTGGGACACGGGAAAAAAACTGAGGTCGTGATCATCTTAGCAAGAGAAGATCTTTGACGTCGCGAGTCTCGGCCAATCAGCGTTAAGATGTCTACAGCAGCTTCATTTCCCTCCCACCAGTTTAATAAATTCGCCGTTTTGAAACCAAAATATGTCATCCATGTGAATCACGTAGATCCGAAGAGTTTTTGTTTTTGGGAGAGGGGGGGGGGGTCAACTGTCCGCCGTTTCTGAGATTGGAGTGGGACACGGAAAAAAAACTGAGGTCGTGATCATCTTAGCAAGAGAAGATCTTTGACGTCGTGAGTCTCGGCCAATCAGCGTTAAGATGTCTACAGCAGCTTCATTTCCCTCCCACCAGTTTAATAATAGCAAGCTAGTCAGCTTGCTAACACGTTAGCTAACATTGTTGGAGAGACAGCAAGTGAGATTACTGGCAGCGGAGAGTCCGTGGCAGCGTGTGACGTCAGACAAGAGAGCGGCGAGTCAGCGGCTCTGTTAGTTCTACCTACCGACACCTCACTACATATAAGGAGAGGACAAGTGGAGATTTTATCCAACTTTTATTTTAATAAAAAAAAACTAAATGAGTTTCCTCCGTAGGGTGGCCGGGATCCTGTTTATATTTAAGGGTTTAAGATCTACGTGTAGAAAAAAGTGTATCCTCTAGTTAATTATAATCTATATAGTTATGAGGTTATAATCACTGTCACACACAGAGAGGTGTGCATGTTCAGGTTTACTGGTGGAAACATTATTCAGTGTTCTAGACTAACAGTGACGTCTCCTCAAAGTAAAGTGGTATAACAGTATGACATAATATGGTCAAATAAAAAGGCTGGTACATTATACATATTATGGCATATAAGTGTAATATTATGAAGTGAAATGTAGTAGTAGCAAAACAATATTCAGTATAGTATAGCAGTATTGCATATTGTATGTATTAAGTCTACAAAGTCTAAAATATATATACACACACACACTACCGTTCAAAAGTTTGGGGTCACTTAGAAATTTCCTTATTTTTCAGAGAAAAGCACTGTTTTTTTCAATGAAGATAACATTAAATGAATCAGAAATACACTATACATTGTTAATGTGGTAAATGACTATTCTAGGTGGAAACGTCTGGTTTTTAATGAAATATCTACATAGGTGTATAGAGGCCCATTTCCAGCAACTATCACGCCAGTGTTCTAATGGTAAATTGTGCTTGCTCATCGCATAGAAGACTAATGGATGATTAGAAAACCCTTGTGCAATTATGTTAGCACAACTTAAAACAGTTATGCTGGTGAGAGAAGCTTTACAACTGGCCTTCCTATGCATAGCATCACATGTGTGGGTTCCATTATACTCTCAAAATGGCCAGAAAAAGAGAACTTTCATGTGAAACTCGCCAGTCTGTTCTTGTTCTTAGAGATGAAGGCTATTCCATGTGAGAAATTGCTGAACATTTGTCTGGGTGACCCCAAACTTTTGAACGGTAGTGTATGTGTGTATGTATGTATATATATGTACACTTGGGTATTGACAAAAGAATAATTAAGGCCCATAATGATCATAGTTTGTCAGCTTCTCGACGAGTGACGCTGTTCGGCACTGACTCGCCTGTAACTGACTGTAAATGTTAGACCCAGTGACAGGCTGGCATGAAATGGCTTGCATAATACTTAGTAAGAATGCCATAATCATTTTTGACTCATGGCTGAACTTAAGTTTCTCCAGCTCAGATATTACCCCTAAAGGAGTAATATCCTTCTCACCTTTTTCACCCCTGATCCATTTTCATGCCTGCTAACAGTGCAATGGAAATATACTTTTTCTTTAAATTTTATTTATGTGACCTGTGCGTTTTTACCTGAGAGACACTAAAAGTATTTCTTCCTTTAGGTCACTGGTCCACCAGGAAAGAATGACGAGAAGGGCCAGGTTCTAACGGAGAAGATTGAAGACCTAGTTTTACAGGTTTGTAAAGAATATGTTAAAATAAGTGACATTTTTTTATTATTATTGATTAGTGCAAATAAGCCATAGTCATTTTGGATGCTTGTTTTGCTTTTGCTCAGATTGAAGAGCTGGGGTCAGAGGGCAGAGTGGAGGAGGCTCAGGGAATGATGAAGCTGGTGGAGCAGCTGAAGGATGAGAGAGAGCTGCTCGGATCCAACCCTTCGGTGAGTCACTCCAGGCCAATTGGCCCACAGATGCTGCTCAGGGTTATAACCCAAAACATGTTTGTCTGTTGACAAATGATCAAAGTCAAACTAAGCTTGGCCTGAAAATTATTCCATCGGTTTCACTGACATTCATCATCACTAGTCAACAATAAGCATCCTGATTTTCAGTAATTGTCCTCGTCCCAAACCTGTGCAAATTAGTCAAGCAGTTGTGCGCCGAAGCAGAACTTTATTGCTTATTAGAGTGTTTTATGATATAATGTATGTACCTTTTTATACAGACCATCGAGAGTTTTGCAGCCCAGGAGAAACAGATGGAGGTGTGTGAGGTGTGTGGAGCTTTTCTCATTGTCGGTGACGCACAGTCCCGAGTGGATGACCACTTGATGGGGAAGCAACACATGGGCTACGCCAAGATCAAATCCACTGTGGAGGAGCTCAAGGTAACAGGATTACTTGTCACAGGAAATGTACACATGATTAGATGGCAGCAAAAGTTATTGGGTCCATGTTACACTAGAACAAGATATGGATGTCAGTTTGACAATTGCATAAAAGCTCAAATATATTATGTCAATCATGTGTTTATCAAAGCCACAATGTGTTGTACAAAGTATTAACAGTGGCAAGAGAAGACATTTTAAGACCTTTTTTGTCCCCTACTTTTTGAAAGTGAAGGATTTCTAGGAGGTTAATCCACTTGAACTATTTATATTTTGGCTCTGGTTTAAAATGTACAGATCAACTGGTCATAATTAATTTGGGGCCTCTTGCTTATTTACTCCTAGGAGAAACTCCGTCGTCGCTCAGAGGAGCCCCAAGGTGAAAGCCCAGCGCTGAAGAAGGACCGAGAAGACCGCGAGCGTGAACGGGAGGAAAGGGAGAAAAGGCGCAAAGAGGAGGAAGAGAAGGAGAAGGAGAAAGAGAAGGAGCGTGAAAAAGAGAAGGAGCGAGAGAAAGAGAAGGAACGGGAGAAGGACCGAGAGCGGGATAGAGACAGGGAGAAGGACCGACGGGTGCGCCGAAGCAACTCTAACAGCCGCCACTCCAGTCGAGCATCAGACAGGAAAAGGAGCAGATCCCGAGATCGCCGACGGTCCAGGAGCAGAGACAAAGACCGGGAGAGGGAGCGCAAACGCAGCAGGTATGGATGATTCACTTTACAACATTAACCGCTATATTCTTGATGGTCGTAATAACTGCACTGTGTGACCATAAAAGGATGGAGCAACATTGCTTGCTACTTTAATGGATAAAGGCACTAGTTCCGGTTTAGAGGGCCCTTTTTTTTCAGTTTGTCTTCGATGATGTTTTGTTTAGTGTCTGCACTCTCAGCTGGCAAAAAACAACAACAAGAAGTTAGGTTTTTAATTACTGGCCGGTTGGTCAATGACACCCTCATTTTGACAGGTACATTTTTAACTTAATGTGTTGACTGTGGTATGCTCATTTTGTAAGCTTGTTCTTTGTACTACAAACATTTGGTACATCTAGCCTGCTGCTCATTGTACTAATTTAGATTATAAATTATATAAATAGTAATCGACTGCCATAATAGAACCCCCCCCCCCACCTCCCACATTTTTTAATGGAAAATGTCAAATAAATGTTTCTTTTCTCAAGTGAAGAAAAGTTATTGGGAAATATCTATCCTGTAAATGTAGTAATTTGCCCATGTATTGATGTAACTCCACTGGTTGAGACATGATTTAAATCGTAGAATTTAGTTTTCTTTGTTTTAATGCAATATTTTGTTTACTCCCCTCTTTTTATAGGAGCCGAGATAGAGACAGAGACAGAGAGAGGGAGAGGAGGCGCAGCAGCCGTGAGCGCACTGACAGAAAGCGTCGCTCCCGCAGTCGTGATAGGAAAAGGTCACGCAGCTCAGAGCGCAAATCTCACCGCCATCGCAGCCGCAGCAAGGACAAGGACAGGGAGGAGAAGAGAGACCGGGAGGAGAAGAGAGACCGGGACAGAGAGCGGTCATCGAAAGACAAAGGTGAGGACCCGAGAATATTTTTTGTTGTTACTACATGTGAAATGACTCTCTTGGCGCTGTGTTTTTTTCATTGTGTATGCATATTTCAAAGCGTCAGCACATGCTATTGTACCAAAAAAACTTAACTGTACACAGCACAAGTGACCAACAAGGACAAAAAGGTTACCTTTTGATTGATGTGTGTGTGTGTATTTAAATATACAATGTTTTCCCAGAACGTAAGGTGACAGAGGAGAGGAGCAGCTCTAAGAAAGACAAGCGCTCTAGTGACGGTGATGCAGCTGCCATCAAGGCTTCGTCAGAAGCGGAATTGATGGAGACAGAGGCAGCTGCCTCCGCCTCCCCTCGGCTTAACGGCCAGCAAGAGCTCCTCCATTCTGAAGGTGACACTCAGTCCAATTAAAACTGATCTGATAGGACCTCAGATCAGGCTCAGGTAAGTGCGTCCTCCTCCTCGCTCTCCCCTGGCTCTCAACCCAACCCCTCCACCTTCCCACGCCCCCATCTGCCCTACCCACCCTCCCACCCTGTTTATGTTCAGTTCAATGCCTATGATTTTGTCTTATGTACTATGTGCATATATCTTTATCCTGTTTTTGAATAGTGCATCATAAGTATGCACTGAAGATGAAGGACTAGGCCCCGATGAATGAGAAGAAGGTAGAAAAGAATCACACAAACCCAAGAGGGAAAGGCCAGTGTAGCCCTGAGCAAACATGCCCGGAGGTACCCCTCGTTTTGTATCGGTTTTTGATACTTATAGATGTATGTCTTTGTGGACAAAATGGCAGAAAAAATATTAACCAGTCCAATCAAATTCCTGCCTGTATTGACCTGTTTTTTTGTTTTTGTTTTTGTTATTTTTACTTTTAAGTAGGAAAATGTAGTAATATCGATTTTCTGAGATATTGCACTCAAACTATAGGAAGAAAATTCAGCCACTGTGTGTCTACATGTTGATGTATACATACATGTATATAAATCATGGAGATGTCTCCTGCTCATATGTAAACACACAGACCTACTTACTTTCAGCTCTAGTCAAAGGTATATGTGGAAAAACCAGCCATTTTGCTGTAATCATACTCAAATGCCATGGATTTGTTGTCCAGCTTACTGTGCCTGATGATGCCATGCAGTGTGTGTTTGGGGGGTGTCATAGCAACGGGGGCCTTACGTAACCAACTAACTGGAGGGTAGGGTTTATCAAATGAATTGCAGCTGACTTCCATACCTCACACAGCGTTGGTGTTGTGAGCGAGACCACATGAGAAAAGGGCAAATTAAAAATCATGGATACTCTGACTGTCAAACTGTGCAGGTACTCACCCCAGGTACTCCTTTCTCTACCCACATCCATTTCTGAATGCTGTTGCCTGTCAGAAAAAAAACTATTCTGTACTTCTCCACAACATGAACTTGGAAGCTTGAATGTGTATATCTTTTATTGTGGTTCCTTGTTTTTTTTAGATATTTTTTTTTTGCTAACTTTCAAATATGTTTGGGGAAAAGGTCATTTCATAAAAATGTCAGACACATTTCTAGATGCACAGACAGCCTGCTTGATATACCTATGCAAAATGCTAAAGTTGTCACTTGTTGTCACAAGTGCAGATTTCCCCACAGTGTTGTGCAGGACTTAGGTTTTGTTAAGATATTTGTAATATTCAACTGTTCCGTTAATCGGTCATTGACTGCTTAAAAATGTCAATTGCACTTTAGCATTGGCGTACGGAATCTCAAACAGGTTCGTCACTGTTTTTCAAACATTACGGTCTACGGTGGTGATCTAAACTCTATTTAGATTGATTTTAGGTGCAAACGTCTAATTTAAAATACTACAGACAAAGAAACAAATATTTACAATATGTTATTCTGGCCAAATTATACTATTGTGCTACATGTGTGCATCATTATTGGTGTCTCTTTCCTCTGTGGCTAAATTGAGGGATCTACATTTCACCAGTAGTTTTTATATCAATGTTATTGTTGCTCCAGGAGCAGCAGCAGTTGCTAGTTGCTACAATAACTTGTTGTGGGACCTTTACTGACATTGCATTTTGTGAACATTCTTGCTCCACAGGGGAAGCTGGGATATCTGGTGGAGAAAGAAGTGGAAGAGTGCAGCCAACCTCGTCCTGATTCTGACACTTCGCTGCTTAAAAACAAGGTGAACCACAAATGTGTAGTGGCTTATTTAAAAACATGACCATACATATGTAAACGAGGAGAGGGGGAAGAAAATACATTGATTTTCATGTTCCATCACCTGTCTATCTTTTGGCCGGATGAGAGTAGTTGTGGTTCATCTGTATTACTTGGTCTCGATGTCAACCAGGCATCACTTTGAATACCAAACTTTAGAGAAGTTCATTATGGGTTTTTGTGTTCTTATTTTGAAAATCTTTACACATCCTCCTTGTTTCTTGACATTTAGTGAAAATGAAATAAAATTTAAAAAACAGTGCTTGTGGTTTTGTTTTGGTTTGACAGGTTCCACTTCACTCCCTAATCTTTTTTTTTAAATCAGTTGAAAGCGTGTGTACAATGTTAGTTCCATGACAGGGCGTGTCTCTTTTCTCCTCACTTAGAGCTCACATTGATTGCTCTTGTCCCCTTACTGTAAAATATACTGATTTAATTTTGATCAAAAGATTTCAAAGACTGAAGATTCGTTTAATTTTGCTCTGCTTTTAATGTCCATGTTGTCTCGATGAATAAAAAGTAAATATTTGTCAATGTTGTAGTGTTTCTTTTCACACACTACTACTACTACTACTACTACTACTATACCATTTTTACTTTAACGCAAGTGTCATTGTATGTTATATAAGTAAAGGTGAAATTGGTTGAGTAACAACCAGACAATAGGGCGGTTTGAAGTCCCCCCTCCCATATGGGTGCACTGTATTCCACAATATGTATCCTCCCAAGATCAATAACACTAAAAGATATTCCCATAGAAGCAAGTTACTAGGAAAAGTTTAGTCAAAGCTAGATGTCTTTGTGTGATAAGAGATGTCTCTTTACTCAAACCGGCCAGCTGGTGTCTGCCAGTGTGATTGAAGCAAACTATTAGTTACTGATGTGCAGTTACTGAGCAGTAAACTACGACATTCACATAGTTCTAAAGGTAGATTGGTTTGTGTTATATTACTAGTGTTAATAGAAATGAAGCAAATGTATTCATTTTATTCTAGACAGTAAGGCTCAGCATAGTATTATTTTGAGAGAAAGTATGCCTTTTTTTAAAAATCCAATTGTTGAAGCACATGTCCAGTTTTAGATGTGCATTTACTGAAATGATTTGTATGTTATCAATAGTAAAATCTAGTGATGGCGAGATGAAGCTTCCTGAAGCATTGAAGCTTTCCATCCAATTGGTTCGCTCATGTCCCGACGCTTCATGGAGCTTCATTTACTCTACTGCGCCACCAAGTGGACAATACATGTAAAACAAGCAGAGTGATCATAACGACACCATGGCTTTGGTGTGTGAAGCTTTAAATTGAATAAATTATGTTTGTGACGCCAATACATCAATTATTAACTTATTAATACTGTGTCTATCTTTATGATATAATGGCGGGGTCTAAAATCAAAACTCGAAACCAATTGGGAGAGGGTTGTGATGTGACTGGGTCAGTGGTTAGAATATGACTTTCAGTCAGAGCATCGGTGTTTCGAGCCTCGGCTCCGCTAGTCCATGTTGATGTGTCCAATTTTTTAAGTAAAAATAAGAACTTTTCCACTGTGCTGGGCTTTTTGAGACTATTTCGCCTGCTTTATAAAATACCCTTTCACAGGCACACATGAAGCTGGGTACAGAGAGGAAGGAGAAATCCATTGAGTTTCGCTGCCCCTTATATTTCAAATCGCACGGCAAACCCACGAACCATTTTCTGAATCAGTCACGTGGTACGGCCGGCTCGCGAGGCTTCGAACCTCACCGTATACGTCATCGACACAAGCCTCGATACGCGCTTCACCAAAATCTACCTGGATTACTCGACACGCGCATCGAAGCCTCGACACGAAAGGACACATCACTAGTAAAATCTGTATTTTTCCAAGCAGCGATCTGTTTATGTGCTGCAAACCCGCCCTGTATAGTTTATTCATCTTGCTGAACTAAGTCGGTGGATGCGCACAGAGGTGACCCCTCCAGCTTGTTTCTCATTCCTGTCCTCTTGTAATTGAGTGAGAACTCTGCAGAAGTCTCTGCCAACTTAGTAAACAAGACATGGTGAAACGTATCCTGGCTGAAAGCCACTTGCCTTAATTAAATTCCCATTAATCAGCAATTGCAGAGCTTCTTGCTCATTAATGCTTGACACTTAAATCTGCTGTCTTGCTGAAAAAGTCAACGGATGCCATTAAGCTTTAAAACATTAAAAAACATTATTACCAAATAAGTATGATTTTTTTAAAAACCGTGACATACTTGGGATCTAAAAATGGTAATGTCGCGTCAAATCCTGTCACAGCAGAAACAAACATATATTTGAACAAACTATATTACGTTGTCCTCGTGGACTGTCGGGTATATTACGCTCAGCTCTTCGTCTCCCACAGTAATAGTTTCTCACCGTACGCTGCCCACATACCAGGTGATGCTTTTCTTGCTACTGACCTTTCCAAACCAGGAGCCTGTGGAGGAAGCAGTAGGAGTGTGTTAGGCTTCTTTATTTGAATGTAATTAATAGCTCTTATCCTGCAGATTCACCACTGACTGAGTTAAACTTCATTACTTAGTGTTATGAGAGGTCAAGATGGTGTGACAGATTAATAACCAATCAATCTACAGCAACATATCTCTAATAATCTCAAGCAATAAAGGACGCTAGATTGTTTTAATGGTGGTCTTAACTATAATACAATCTGTTTATATTGTTACGTGACCGGTTTACAGTAGCAGTTGACAGATTGAGTTTAATAAACCCACCAACCATCCTCGATACTGGCTCAGGTTAAGAGGCTGATTATGGAGTTTGAAATTATAACGGCATGATTTGGGCTCCTCGTCCTCTGCTGAAAAGGCTTGAAATAAAAACTCTGCTTCTTGTGCTTTGGCTACATTTTTGTTTTGCCCCATTATTCCCATAGCGAGTGGGGAAAAAAACTGTTTTATAAAGTCTCAATAGAGTTCAATAAGTGTAAATAATTAGCTTTGGGTGTTGTACTCCACAAGCAAATGCTCCATTAGTTCCAGATAAGCGTGTGATGTGCAGGTGGACCGGCACAGCTGTGACCTCCTTGTGGCTGCTTAGTCTCGTGCTGAGGTGTCGCCCAGATTCATTTGCCATCAAACAAAAAAAAAAGACGGCGTCCTCTCCTGCCTTCCTGTC
This sequence comes from Taurulus bubalis, assembly GCF_910589615.1. Lineage (NCBI taxonomy): Eukaryota > Metazoa > Chordata > Actinopteri > Perciformes > Cottidae > Taurulus > Taurulus bubalis. The sequence goes on from NC_136605.1 coordinate 15,887,564, forward strand.
TCAGAGCACAATAGTAGCAGGCGGGCTTCAGATGGTCTGTTAACTTTTAGGACTGAAGCTGAAATATGGAATAATGACCCATGGAGTGGAGGCCCTGGTCCAAGAGCCAGACCCGCTGCTCATTTGGAGAGATGGATCGGCTTCAGACTAATGCAGATATGCATGGGAGCTGGAATCAGGAGGCAGGCTGCATTGATGAAATTACTTTGCTTTTCTGCTCTATATCTTTTTTATTTTTTTATTTTGCACAACAATACAATTTTAAACAAACATAACAGAGATAAATGAATATCACAGTGCAGGAAGAGGCAAAAAGCCAACTGGGCTTATTTGAGGACAGACGACAAAATAAAAAAAGAATGAAATTGTGTCGAGTGTGTGTGTGCATGCATGTGCATGTGCAAGTAAGCATGGCTTGTGTTCAGGGATGTTGTAATTCCTAAACAATGGTAATGCTACAAATCCCCATGATAGTTATTTCATGAGTGAAATAACTATCAAATGTAGATATAACTGACTGCTAAAACAAGAAAGATATGGACACTAATACATACAAAACTCCTAGAAGCAAATAGACTTTCTTTTAGGCAATATTGGAAACATTTTATAGAGGGACATTCTTTTGTTATGTGGGAAAAGACATTCCATAATTTGTTTCCCCTAAATCTAATAGAACATTGACCTCTGCTAGTCAGTAATTTTGGAGAATGAGGATGTGAAGATTGACGAGTTGAGAGTGAATCTGTGAATTGACTTTTAAGTATGTCTTGAAATGATCAGGAATATTTCCTTCACCTAAAAGTATCTTATATACATGAAAACGCAAGTTAGAGAAATATGAATATCATAAATAGTAAGAATCTGCAGTTTATGAAATGAAGGAGCAGCCAATAAATGAGGATTGTGCTTTATAATGTTCAATCTTGCTTTAGCTATTTACCACAGAATAATCCCCTGACTGAACAGCAGGTGGCAGTATGCATCTACTCTCTGAAGGAAAGATCAAACCACAAAGTGTGTGAGGCAGCAGCCACACAGCAGTGCAGATACAGTATGTCTTGAGACATATTGCGTGTATTAATGCATGCTCTCACACACACACACACACGCCACACACACACACACACACACACACACACACACACACACACACACACACACACACACACACACACACACACAGCAGGTATAGCCCTGAGAATAGTAAGTCATGTTAAACAGTGTCACACTCAGGCAACATTAACATCCCATTTTCTCTGCAACACACAATCTGTACGTCATTAGGGAAGCAGTATTTCCCCGGGGCGAGAGGAAAAACAGAGGGGAGACACAACAGGAAGATCGTGAGCTGGAATGGCAGGGGGAACGACACAGTGATGGAGCAGGAAACAAGGGGCGCGATGGAGGGAGTGGGCCTGATGTGACGCTAAGCAACCAGGGTGGAAAAAAAAGGATAATGGAGATAGATCGTCGTCTCTTCTCTCTACTTTTACTCTCTTTTTTTCCCACGTAGAAACACAGTCAATCTCAAGTGAAGGTCGAGAGGGAGAGCAGCATGTAGATTATGCAGTAGAGTAGGCAATTCATCAGCGCTGTCGGTGTGCTGTCTGATTAATGATCTAAACTCCAACACACACCCACAGCTTATGTCAGCTGTCAGTCATGTTCTGACGGGGGAATGAATTCCCCTCAAGGCATCCGTCATTTGTGCTGAGCTCATAACTATATTGCATTACTCCTTGCACAGCTGGAGCGCTAATGTTCTATCTTAGAGCTTTTTTTTTTTCCTTTATATAATTGCAGGTGATGTAGGTGTCCCACAGGCAGAATGTTTGCGATGCAGAAATACTGAAATTGCAGCATTTTTTCCCCTTCTTTTTTATGTATGCCAAACGTTTTTTAATCTTAATTAAATCTTTCAGGCCCTGCACGTCTTAGCACCGATCAACCTATTTGGCTGGAGCCCCTAATGTATACTCTAATGTGCTCCACCCACAATCACACCATGTATCCTATTAAATCCACTGGTGGCTGTGGGGTTTCATCTGGTGTAGTCAGACACTAATGTGTCATATTGCAACCAGCTAATTGCAGTAGTGGACAATCCACTGACTAAATATTAACATATGAATGACTTCAGTGTGTGAACATGTTGCCAACTGCTCAATACTTGGACACTGTCCAAACAATGAATTGTCATGTATTTACACACGAGTTCTGAGCTACCCTGCTTTCTATAAGGTTACGCATATACAGTATGTTATTTAAATGTCACCAGTGCTCGTGTGAGGATGTGAAGGAATATTTCACAGAATGTGAAGCCTCTTATGCAAAACCTAGACTCAAGCTTTGAGTCAAAACGTCAAGAAAGTAACCCAAAATACCAAAATACGTAAATAAACACACACATACACTTCTTTTCCCCACATGGGTGTGCATCCATTGTTCCATCCTTAAATGTCAGTCAAATAATGATTATTCTTTTGATTCCCCAGTTTCATTCAAAAGGATAAATGCTAAAAGAAGCTAAAAGAAGACTATCCTCACTCTCAGGCCCTTTGCCTGTGCACACAGTGTGAAACTACAGCCGGGCCCCAGAGACAGAGTCCCGGTCCGGAGGGGAGCCGTAGACATTTCAACCTTCCTTAACCTCCACATGTTAAGTGACAAGCAGTTCTGATAAGCACACTGGCAGCTCCAGGAGCACCTGCAGTGTTTACGTATGATCCGTGTCGCCCCATGTGAGAGCAAACTACATCTGTCAGTTTAATTCTGTCCAAACTGACAGCACCACTAATCAGCCTCTAAAAGGGCCTAATTTACTCATCTCAGCATTATCAGACTCACAAATATAGTGCTGCTCTACTGGGTCCCAGGAACCTCTGTGTCTAGTTTAAACTGTCTGGGTTCAGTTAAACAGTCTGCGGTTTCACTGGCGTGTTGGAAAACGGTAAATTCTCAATAGTAATAAGGGAACCAGAGTGAATCACGCTTTAGTGTTTGCACTGCCTCCCTCAGCAGATGGCTCCACCACAGGAATGGGCTCCGTATCAACGGATAACGGCCCAGCAGCTTTCTTTCTCTCTGACCATCTCCTCCTTTATGTTCTCGCTTTTTCTTTTCTCGCGCTTTTTTTTCTTCTTCCTGCAGTGTCTGCAGTTCTGGCCCCAGATGAGCCGTCCTGAGCCACAAACCAGGGGGGCAGCCAGGGAGACTCCTTAGTCCTCCCACCTGCGCAGCAGAGCCCTTTGGTGGGCGGTGGAGGGAGGACGAGCATGTCCCACGAGCCGCCTCCTTGACTGAAAGCTCCAGAAGAAAGAGTTGGACAGAGAGAAAGTACAAGAGGTTGTGACAGGAGGGAGACCTTTTTTTCTGCAGGATGACTTGCATTATTTTTTAAGAGGTGAATTACATGAAGCGCAGTCAGAGAGACTAGAGCAAACAATGAAAAGAGACTCATTTTAATGCACCACATCACTTAAATTCTGGCGTTGAGATAAACAGCAAACTCATTAACATGGAAGGAGTCACAAAGAAAGACTCATGGGGAAGCAAATGGATCAGATAAGTAGGTGAATTATATTTCACCTCCAGCCCCATGAAGAACCCTCAACCCAACCCCCCTGACACCCACACATTTGAGATACAAGGCAATACCAAAACCATCCCTTGGTGTAACCCTGTCTCCACGGCAACGGTTCAAGCTGACCTTGCCTAATTCTGTTCCATAACAACCGAGCGCCGCACAGCGCCCCTAAATATGCACCAGGTGGAATGAAAATGATTCCGCACACAGAGCTAACAGACCTTCCTTTGAGTCTCCCTGCACAGCCAGTGGGGACAGAAGTCTGGAGGAGAGATGGAGCAGAACAAATGACAATTACACTAATGTAAAACAAGCAAAAGAGCATCATTACAGAAGATTGCTGTTTTCACTGAAAGTCTCTCCTATTTTTTGTGTCAAGCCAAGGATAATGCAGGTTACCAAACAAATATCTGCTTCATTTGAGCTGCAAAATTAACAAGGGACGAGCTACATCATTAGAAGACCCTTTAATGTCCCCTAAATGTAGTTATTGATCTCAGACGGTGGCCCCTGAGGGCTTCTCATTACGAGTCCAATCAATGATGCTCTTTTTAAATCTCCGTCAGTCTTCAGTGATCCTTGTTCTGGAGGTTCATCACCGTTGACCCGCTGCTGAAGCAACATTGATCTCATTCTTATATATTACAGACATAAATAGGCTCATTATTATTATTATTATTTATGATTGTATTAGCTATTGGTTATCGGAGACTTGAATTACATGTTGGTCATTTGATGGGTGAGGATGATAGATTGTATTCGCTAGAGCAGATTCTGGGAAGAAATGATTTGTATTAGTGGTCATTCATACTTCTCTTGCAGTTTTTTGTATCAACTAAGTTGAAATATTCTTCAAGAAAAAGGATGATGATGTCGTTTTGTATATACCTGGTATGATTAATACCTCTATGGTGACCTGTCAGGACCGATCAATGGATTTCATATAAGCAAATCCTGAGACACCTCAGAGTCTAAGACTCCCTGGAGACTCACACAGGTCTGCAGCTCTCTGTTTGCCGTGTAAGTCTTTTGTCATATTAGGTCAAAGTAAAGCTCTTGACAAATATTTTTCATTTACTTATTCAAACTCACGCTTTGTCCATAATGTCATTTGTGTTGGTCAAATACACACATGCATGTTTACCACACAAATACCAGTATTCCCCTCCATCTTCTCCTCTCCAGAAAAATGCTGATGGTGCAGTCTCGTCTTCTCCCACCCCATCTCTTTCACACTTTTCCGTCCCATGAATTATGCATCTGATTAATTAGGCTCGTCATTACAGTATATGGTCAACTGCAAACTCCCCTTTGTTCTAGTTCAAACACGAAACGGACCTTTTTCTTCTTCCCGTCTCTCCTCGCCGTCATTGTCGGCTGTGTGTTGTGGATGAGAGGGAGGGTCCTGGGTATTTGTTGTACCCCTCGGGATGTTGCATGGTATTGCGCGGGGGAATACAATGAAATAACAAGATAACAAGATAAAAGCCTCGTGTTGGACTTCAAAGCGGAACAGCTGCTTGAATGGAAGCCCTGTGAAACGCAGTCTGCGCCTTGGTGATTTCAAAGAACAAGCGTGTGTTCATGGAAGGCTCCAACACGATACGCAGACATGGGATGTTGCATATAGACACACAGGTGTGCATGTGACGTAGGGAATATTTAACACTTGTGTGCACCTCAGAATGCACCTGAAATCACACGGAATACTTGAATTGCAGCAACTTGTCTCCGTGTGGTGTTGTATATTAAAACAGCACCCAGAACGATCACGTTAAGCCATATTAATCCAAGCCTATCAAACTGCACTGCCTTTACTCTCTTCCTTTATGTCACAGGAAAGGTAGAACGGTGTAAATCTCCGACAAACCTGTAATTCCTGGCAGACCAGAAGTCTCCCAGCTAAAGGTGCTGCCTGTGCAATAAATTTGCTCAGCAGTTATTGATCCATGCTGTGCTCACAGAGGTGGGCTGTCCTGGCACCTCAGAGACAGTAAAATGCATCCTCTCATGACAGGAGGGAGGGGACATTTGGGCATATTTATCTGCAGATGCCACGAGCAGAGCTCACTTTGTCTCTCTCTGTGACACACTCACATTTTACAAGCTTTAATGCACTGCTCTCACACCGTGGAGTTCTGGCAGGGTGTTGGGCGGTGGCCTCTGCTTTGTGAATCCTTTGGCCTCTCATCGATCCAGAGCTTCAATAGCTCTGTATTGATCGTCCCTCTTTCCTTGTACAGAGATCAGTCATGCACCTGTCCACTGATGCTCCGCGGCCAGCAGCAACGTTTTTTTTTAATGCTCGCCAGCAGTGAGATTGTACAGACAAGTCAGTGGTAGGCAAGGTTTAACGTGCAAGGCTCTTATGCTAATTGAGAATGTGGCTCAAAGCGATAGCCTTTGAAGAACCTGGAGACTTAAGCGTCCTTAAACACAAGCTTTCAAACCTAGTGAGACAATGCATGTGTATGTGTGCTCACCGCCCAGCAAGCGGTGTCAGATGGCATTACTCTGATGTACAGTATCTGTGTGCGCTTGAGTGTCGGTGTTTTTGTGTGTGTGCGTGTTGTGTGTGTGTGGCTTCACTCACTTTCCCGCAATCATTCGGTGTGTGTGTGTGTGTGTGTGTGTGTGTGGGAGAGAGTAATGAAGCGCAGTCTGTCTTGCGGATGCTGTGTAATCATGCAAATCAGCACCGTGCTCATCTCCAGCAAAGACATTACAGGTGATGCGGGACACGGAGCAAGGACGACCTCCTCCTGGCTGATTTACTCTGCGAATGGCACCACGGCCCTGATGTAAAGGATGAAAGGGAAAGGAGAAAGAAGGGCCGGGAGCGTGATGGAGATGCTGGAGAAATTTGATTTAAAAAAAAGAAGAAATCAGCAGATGAGATAATGAATCATTAGATTTCAGATTAACTCACACACATGTGGCAGAAATCATGGGAGGGAAATCATGATGTAAATGTTTTTTTTGTGTGTGTGTGTGTGTGTGTGTGTGTGTGTGTGTGTGTGTGTGTGTGTGTGTGTGTGTGTGTGTGTGTGTGTGTGTGTGTGCGTGTATGTATTTTTGGGGATGAAGTCAATGAGTACTGACATTTGCACTGATGTGCACTGAAATGGAAATTACAGTGCGGTCTGACATCACCTGACTCTCACCTCAAAACGAGGGGCAGGTCCACTCAGCTCCACACAAAGGCACACACATATTTATACATTCATGTACGTATTTTACACATCCAGATAACGTTGTGTTGACATTGGGTTTAAGCTTATCTCGAGCTCCCCCGGCTCTCGCTTGATGTTGGATGCGAACACTGTTCAGAGTTAAGCTAGGAGGGAATTTTGGCATTTGGAGGCACTTTGGGCACAAGATCAAAAATGTTTAATGTCAATTTGTTAAATATCACTCAGACTGGAGAGACAAAAAAATGTACACAGGGCTTTGGAAATATTTTGAGAGAGTGTTTTGTGAGTCGTGTTATGACTCCCTGCTGGTTGGCCAGACATAATTACTTCAGCTTCAGATCTCACTGGATGTATCTCAGAATTTAAAGTAATTGCAAAAACTGAGCACACACAATATTTGTCTGACCTTTTATGGGTTAAATCCAGTGACATGACGAATGGCTAATTCAATATCCTTTTTTCCCCCTTCAGTTTATAGTTGAATTTGATTTCCTCAAACGTTTTGCTCCTGCTAAACATTTTATCAGCATAACAGAGTCATGCCTTTTAAATGCAGGTGGAACTGATTCATGCTTAATGCAGGTATACATATAAAACCTCTGATGTAAAAACTGCAGAACAGATTGAGTTGTATGCATACCTTCAGGACAATATATCTCCGATATTATTACAGCAGAGCCTTGTGACAGTAATGAGATCAGCCCAGGTGAGTGGTGAACTGCTGAATGGCCTTCCTGGGCTTTTAAAGGGATGCCAAAAATCAAAGGGTCATAGTAAAATGTTAACACAATTCAGGGTCAGACAACCATTAGAAAGACATCAAAATATGCAGTTTTTTTCAATATAACTGAGTAGGTCCTCTTCAAATTATCTGCTGCAGTGGTAGGTGTATGTTACAAAGAGACAAAATAAGTGTGCATATGCAAACACACTATTTTAATACGTATTACTGTTGCCATATGCTACTGCTACTACTTCCTCATGTTTGCATGACATTCAAAACTTCAAACAACATACGGATGCAACGTGTTGTTATGTTGTTTACAAATTAAGCTTGATACACAAACGCATACAAAACTCTTTCCCAACATCATTTCCTGAGCATACAGAACGGCAAACACGAGTGGACATCTACTTTGTTATTTTTTTAAGAAGACTGCATACCATATGTGCGGGAGCGAGAACATCTGCTTGAAAACAGAGAGGACAAGAACAACAGATCAGCAATAAAATGCGTGGCCCCCGAGAGAGCAGCAGGGTCATGTTGTACATATCCAGCTTTTGTAAAACTAATAAACCAAAGAAATTACCCTGCGGTGTCACTTGAGACCATGCGGTTAATAAAATACCTGTCCAAATTTCAACCGATATGCCAAGCTTAAATAAGAATAAGCCATTTGGAAAGCAACATTGGATTTTTATTTGGAGTGTAATGAATTTAAGTTGGAGTTAAGTGGGCTTTATTGTCTGGCATAGCAAATCTGTGTTGTCGAATTGTTCCTAACAGAAGTCGGATTTGCTTTATTAGATCCATCAACATCAGCAATAAATAAACAATTTGAGAAAAGTAATTACCTGCAGTCACAACCTTTTTCACATCACCTTGGCTTACCAAAACACAGCTTGTCATTCTTCTACCAAAGATTTATTTCAATTGCCTTTTGTTATTATGCCTAACAATGAGAGATCTAAACTGGATCTCACAGTTGCTCACGTTTTAACAGTATTTTGTCAAATTTCTTTTGCTGTTGTAAAGGTAAGCTGGACTCAATTTGATAACTTGAGATTTACTTTTTAGTCAAAGTCACATTCAGAGATGTACAGAGACTTAGCATGTAATATGTTTTAGTGGTCCGAGCTTCATGGTTGTTCAGAATGTAGCTGCTCCTAAGAGACCAAACAAATCAGCTGGGAACAGGAAAAAGAGTTTCTGCACTGACGGGACGAATTACAACAGCCAATAGGAAGGTCCTCTCTCTTCTGGAATTATTGCTCAATGATGCTGTAAATGTACTGCCTAGCTTTAAATGGATTTTACATTATTATCTGCTTTCAGTTAATAATGCTTTCAGCATTGTTTATCTGCTTTCAGTTAATTATTGTCTGATTTCAGCATTATTATTATTATTATTATTATGATTTTCAACATTATTATTTCAGCATTATTATTATTAATATTATTCAGCATTATTATCTGCTTTCAGTTAATAATGCTCATTAGTTACCTAATGAGGCATCACTAGGTAACTTGAGGCAGGTTCACGTAAAAGCGTGTTTTTATAGCTGTCAATCACAGTCCATGGTCTTCATCAACAGCTGGAGTTGTCTCACTTTGCTCAAGCAACTCTATCTTAACACCTACAGTGGGATTCTTTCACATCTGGATTTCATTGGGGAGACCTTTTTTTTCCTGTGGACCCAAAGTCATTTCCCTGAAAGTCTGCTACATGTTTTGCAGTGTAAAACCTCAAACAGGTGGTCTGGGCTTCACTTCCTGCCAGCTCTGAAGCAATCACCAGCTGTGAGAAACCGCACTAAGATCTGAATGATATCGGTTGATCATGTCACGTTAACGTTCCTGATAACATACAGTCTGATTTCTCTGGTCTTCTGTCACAAGTGGCACTCAATGGACCTGGTCTCTTCACTTGTCTCTTGTTCTCTGTAATGTATGCCATCTCCTTACTGACCTATTCCCATCTACGTCCAGCAAACCTAATATAGCTTCATTGACGTCCTTCTGATCACACTGAGGTCTGTTTGGTGATCCGTATGGAGCCATACATAAATATGAAACTGAGGTAAGATGTTTATTTGATCTACTTCCATCAATCTGTCTCTTATACCCCCACAAGGTGGTCCTCTCACCACTTCAACAAGTAAAAAGGTGATGCCTTTACACTTATTCAATTGCACTAAATTGTTTCATCAATGACTATGTTTCCACCCTACTTGGATCTTCATCAGATGAGAATATTTGAAAGCCATGCTCATACACCATGCACACAAATGAGCTCTGTGATAGCAGGTGTGGTTCATCAACTCTCATTATACTGCGATGAACTAAAAATAAGCTAACAATGTGACCATTACCGGAAAACACAGAAAAAACGAAACCCTCTGGGCTGATGTAAAAATCTCCATCATTGATCTTCCTTCTTCTATACCAATCATTTAATAAATGCATCTCCTTGAAGCGTCCCGATTCGGCTTTTTCCTCTTTCCCCTCTCTCTCTCTGCCTATTAGTATCTGCCCTCACCTCGTCTCCCTTCCTTCCACACGAGCATCAAAGCCACAGACATCAAAAGTGTTACAGACCCTCATTTGAATGCAATTACCCCTTTGCTCACGCTAGTACAACTAAATAACACACAAGCAAGCATAAACCTTTTGAAAACCAGGGAAATATGAAAGGACAGGTTCGCAATTTTTCAAGTCCGTCTTAAAACAGTAATCATTCAGTCTTCTAAACACGGAAGCAGGTTTTATTTGCTATTATCATTCCAACTGTTGATATGATATGGGCAATTAATAACACAAATTATAATAATACATTTTATTTGTATAGCGCTTTAAAAAGGTACTCAAACCCACTTTACATGGGGAGAGGAGACGGGCAGCTGAGCGCCGGATGTAGTTTGTTGATGCTTTTGGTGGATGTGCCTACAGGATGCTGCTGCAGTGGTCCAGTCGAGAGGTGATCATTCTGGACACATGACATCTGTTGCTCTTCTGTCCATCCCTGGAGAGGGATCCTCCACTGTTGCTCTCCCGAAGGTTCTTTCCCCTTTTCTCCCTGTGAAAGGGTTTTTTGGGGGCGTTTTTTCCTGATCCGATGCGAGGGTCCGGGGACAGAGGATGTCATTTGTGTGCACAGATTGTAAAGCCCTCTGAGGTAAATTTGTGATTTGTGATTTTGGGTTATACAAAATGAACTGAATTGAATTGTATTGAATTGAGAGGGGATGAAGACGTGGATGAGTGTTTCAGCGGCTGATAACACACACATGCTGTGTAAAAAGTCAAGGTTTACTTTCGATTTCACAAAAGACATGAACAGCTGTCTCCTGGATGAGAGTGCTGTATAAAAAACATAAATAATCAAAAAAAACTCTGGATGTTATTTACATTGGATGCACATTATGAAATGAACTCTTCACAGTCTGGACAGAAGGAATGATTACTGAAGCAAAACCTGTTAAAATGTTCATCTGGGCACATGACTATTGGCTTAAGACAGACTTTCAAAATTGCAAACTTATCCTCCAACTGGAAATCTGGATGTTCATTGCGCACAAAACAAAACAGTTTATGTTCTATTTCAGTTCAGTAATTTAAATATACAAGATCGATCTGAAAGTGATCATAGAGAGATGACAGGACGGAAGTCTGAAACAAACACTGTTTTACCGTAATGGCACCTGTATTGTGCATCTCTGTGTGCATCTGTGTGTGTGTGTGTGTGTGTGTGTGTGTGTGTGTGTGTGTGTTCGTGTAGCATGTGTGTTGTGTTCGTATGTAATTAGGCATCCAAGATTTTGTGACCTTTGAACCTCTTCTACGTATATTTAATTTCTCTAATGCTTTTTCACAACAGTCTCTTCTGTATCTTTCTGGAATGCATATCCTCACTATGTCTTGCTCCTCCTCTCATCTCTTTTTACTCCCATCCCTCTGAACCATTCTCCTCTTTGTTCTCTTCCCTGGACCTCTTTCTTTACCCTCTACCTTAACGGTCACTGTCATTGTCAATGCAGGCGCTGCAGAGTGTAATTTCTCTGTGGATGCATCCTGTGCTCCAAGTTTTGGCTTCAACTTCACTTCCTGGGCTCCTGTGGATCTACAACATATGTTCAAGAGCTAAATGTGGACCTCTTTTCATCCGCCACTGGCGTTCATAGTAGCAATGTGTCACACTACTGCTTTTCTTTACTCGTCTCACTGATGCGCTCTTAAATGTTTTTGGCACCTTTCTTCTGTACATTCTCCATTTTGTTTCAACCTCATTCATCCTTCCACCCGTTTCTTGCAGTCTTTTGTCTGCAGCGATGTCTCTCCCTTTCTTTTACCCTCTGAGCTAGGTCTGTCTGACGGCGATATTGTCCCTATATACCAGTACAGACACGGACACGGCAAGGACAAAGGGCAACATTTGCTACAGAGGAAGCCTTGGTGGTTTCTTGAGCCAGGCTGCAACAAAAGGCAGCAGCACTTGACAACCAATGGGTGCTCAAAAAACTATTTTCAGCAAAGATGGGACGGTCTCTCTCTCTCTCTCTCTCTCTCTCTCTCTCGCGCTCTCACTCTCTCTCTCACACACACACACACACACACACACACACACACACACACACACACACACACATCAGGCCCTTATGTAGACGGGGCTGAGAGGCTCTCCAGTGGAGGAGAAATGCTGGCCCAGTGTGGGCCTACGCGCTCAGCAGAACGCCTAATTGCAGTGATAAATACGAGATGGTGGAGATGAGAGACAAAGGCTTGTAGGAACCTCACATGAACCTGGGGAGGGAGATGGCTGTTAAAGGGATTAACACAGAGACACATACAGACTGAATATGTATGCAGACACACACACACACACACACACGCGCACACGTGCAGCACACAAGCTAGAAAAACACACAAAAATAGCACCACTGAGATACTATACTTACTATATACCATCACTCGACACTTTCAAAACAGCACTCAAAACCCATTTATTTAAATCTGCTTTTAACCTGTGATACTAGTTTTTTTCATTTTGTTTCTCACTATTGTCATCTTCTTTTTGTTTTTTTGCTGCTTCTTTTGTTTGTCCTTTACCATGTAAAGTGTCTTGAGTATCTTTTAAAGCGCTATACACAATGTATTATTATTATTATTATTATTATTATTATTATTATTATTATATGCAATACTATACTAGTTTTACTTTAGAGTCTACATTTCTTCCATCCAAAGAATGCATATTTAAATAGCCAGAGGTGAAGACAGTAAATGCAGCAGGGGACTTTGATTCTGTCTTGAAACTATTAAGCTGAATCAGGAGTTTCATAATTATAAGGCTTGAATAGCTACAATGGCTGGAGACAATTTTTTCCCAAAACTAATGGGCCTAATTCAAAACTCAACAGTGACATGAGTCAATGTAACATGCAGGATGAGCTGCTTTGGTTTTCATGTGGTTTTAACTCTCTGTTTCTGTCTCTGCCTCCTTCTCTTTCTTCGTTTCTCTCTCGCACCCCGACAAAATATTGTAACAGAATTTAGAATCAAACTGTTTTATAATGCAAATCTATAAATCTGCTGAGAAACAGATGGAAAGAAAAAGCAGAAATGCAAAGTGTAGATATAAGAATAATGAAGCAGATAATAAACATTAAAGAATATTAGTGTATTAATTCATAACTCCCCAATCTTTCAAAAAGACAAGCTGAATACAGGAGGTCAAGGTAAATAACATTTATATGAAATGCCAATATCTTGTTTCATCTTCATGAACATCACACATTTTAGGCCAAGAGTTTTTGAATTGCAGTTTCTGATTACATTTCAGACACATGAAGAAGACTTATTCTGTTGGAGATATATTCAGGCCAATTTCAGGTTGTCCTTCTATTTTGTCCTTCATTACAACCTTGTGTTATGCATAATTCGTATTTTAGTGTGCTTCTGAGTTCTGTCTCTTTTTCTCACACTCAGCGTGCTCATAGGTAGCTCGTAGATCGCATGCATGCGATCTACTAAGAGACAGAGGTTTTTAAGATGCAATATGCATCAAACTTTAGCATGATGCATGATGCATGTAGCAAGTTTCAAACTTCTTGGCTGGAGTTGCTGCTCTTCAACCAATGACAGAGTGGGTAGATGTCTATTGACTGAACCATCCTCAAAAAATATACTGTGCAGTTTTACATTATTACAGCAGCATAACATGCTGAGATAAGTAGAAAGTCAACAAAGCTAAAACCACACGCTCCCTGTTTGTGCACCAGCTGACTTTGAATTAACTTATGTGCAATTGCTTTGAAGTGCATGGAGATATTTCAAGGTTACTATAATTAAAGGTCCAACTAAATATCAAATAAATTGCATGAATACAAATCTGCTGCCTTTGTTGCTCTGGAGGCTCCCCAATTTGGAGGACAACATATAAACTTTGTATTGCACTTTTACAGCAACAACTTTATTACAAACTCAGCTTACACGTTGCACAAGACAGTATTTGGTAAACCTATGTAACCTTTCTTTGGAGGGCACGAATCATTTTTACTCCTAGTACTTACATTCTTGCTTCGTAAAAATGTTTTGTAGGTCGTGTTCCCGCTTGAATACGCATGCCTGTAACGCAACTCGAACTTTGGACATCACGTCGTCAGTAAAAATAACGCCTTTTGGTTTCACACTGAACACAAATGCCTCCCCTCTGGGTGAAAAGGCCTGTTCGTAATGCGTAGAGACATCAGCCTCAAAATGCCAGTTTAGGGCCCACAATTGTGATTTTGAGGTACGTCTACGCTCACAGACAGAGGGATGAGGAGAGGAAGTGTCGAGCGCAGATAAAACGGTGGCAGTGATCTCTCGTCGTGGCGATCCAGAGGAGAGCTAATGTGCTCTGCAGGATGCCAGCTGTGTGTCTGCTTTTTGGTGCTGAGCAGGTGAGTGTAGGCCTACAGTTTCAGTGCTCAAAATAGCCGCCTGTCATGGCAGAAAATGAGGCTATTACAGCAGTGAGAGTATCCCAAAACAGTAAAGTTGCTAGCTGAACATCAAAACAATGAGCTGAAACCATAACGCAGGTTCATCACTACAAGTGACGCTTTTCACATTATCATTGTTCTTTCATTGTCATTTGATACACTGTCATCATGAAAACACCTGTAATAGCCTCATTTTCCTTTTCTGTTGTCTTGCAGGTAAAATCGAGGTTGGCGACGTTTCTTTTTTCCTGATCTCAATCATCCTTGCAATTCAGCAGAAAATGTAATAAGTGGATTCCGCTGAAATGCCGAGCTAGTTTTGCCAGATTTCAAAATTGTTTTCACGTTAAGGGAAATTGCTGATTCAGACGAGGCAAAGATGTGACAGCTTTGAACTGGGATTTCAAATCTGCCTGTTGAAGAAACACAGCCCAGCATTAAACTGAACCGCCTGAGCTCCCTTCAAATAAATCTTTCAAGGCGTAAACCAGTCGCTCAACATTGTTGCTGTATTATTTTTACTATTATCTTACTAAACAGTAGGCCAGGTGTTGAGAAAACCAGTCAATCATTCCTGGCGATGAAAGCGCAGCACGGCTGAAACTCGCAGTGTCAGCACTGCTCCCAATCTCACAGTCTCAGCTGTCACAGCTCCTCTCACTCCGCTAATGGCTTCATGTTGCTGAGGTAAAGCGGGAGGAAGTGTGGATGGGTGTGCGTTCACATGTCTACATATGTGCACTTATGACTGTGTGACCGCAAACACTAATAAGAAAATTAAGGTAAATTCCATGAAGGCAAGCAACATCAAAAAACAAAGACCTGAAACTATGATGCAAGCAACAAAGGGACACTCGTAAGAGAGAAAAAACGTTAAATTTGAGAGTTTAAATATCATCTGGAGATTGACAGCTATATTTTCTCTGATCTTTTACAGTCAGCTCATTGCAGTGGCACCTCATCATCCTTCATAACCTACCTTTTATCTGGCTCTCTTTCTGGAGTCTGTGTAAAAGTCCCTGGGCAGTTAGCCTTGACGGCTAACGGGAGCTGCTTTCCAAGCACAACCTTGATAAATGTGTGCATCGGAAAAACACTCAGGTGTGGGTTCCAGGTTGTGCTGACTGATGTGTTTATATAAAATGGAAGAAAGAGATATAGTGAGAGAGAAAGCGATGCTCCAAGAGTAGCGGGCAAAAATGTTGACGCGCTCATTCTTTGAATAATAATCCAATAAAACTGCATTCAAAAATAGAACACCACTCATTTTTCAACTCATTAAAGTTTCCCATAATGCTCAGTGACCCTTCACTTTGTCCTCTCTGAGTGCCTTGTATCCAAACGATACCAACTTGATATAAATGTTTCACGGACCTTAAAGCAGGTCACCTCTAAACACATCAAGGACGGTGCACTAGAAACACCTAATTGACTCACTTTTTTAAATAAAAAGCTTCACACTTCCCCCAGGAAAAAAAACCCCTCTGTGAAAACAAGTTTGATGTTGTCAGAAGTTTCCAGTTTTCCCTCTTGAGACCAGAGACAAACGCATTAATGAGACACAACTGTTTGGACCTTGTTTATCAGATTAACGTTTGACAAAACTTCGTGGTAGCACTACCATATTTCATATTCGTTTCCATCTACCGTTTGACCTAATATTTTAAACAAAGATATTAGAATGACGCTCTTCTTTGAAAAGAAGCCTGCCATGACCCACTTTAATTCAATGCATCCTTGCCTCATAAATGTACATTGGATGGATGCGCCATGCGGTACAAAAGCACTATAAATGTTATATAGCTCAGACAAAACCAGTGTTTCCATGTGAGGTGAAAAAATGATCTTGTACCCAAGCGGCCTTGACGTCTCCGGGCACTTTGTGTGTTGCCTTGGCAGGAAATTGACCAAATCAGCACACTGACCTTTAATGTTGCAAGAGGTCACTCGTTTTCATCAGGTGACGGAAGGCAAATCAGAGTTAATGCCCAAAAATTTCAGATGACAGGCCACTGAAAACTGGAGCAATAACATATTCACTTAAACGTACTTGTTTGGACTCGTATCAACTCGCACTCAAGTGCGCTCACAGCCTCAGAGACACGTGCACGCGTACCGCTCACCACACACACCTCCACCCTCCTGCAGTGACATTTGAAGGACGGGGGCCTGCAGGGAGAGCTGGTTTTGAGAGGTTAGATGAGGTGGCCGGCTGGCTGGTTGGGGGTGTGAGGTAAACAACACCTCGGAGTTCAGCGTGCATGCCTAATGTGCTTCATCGCACTGCCGAGCTGGGCAAGGCTGCCGATGACAAGCTGTCTGGAGAAGTCTCCTCCTGCTGCCTCTCACTACCTCGGTCTCTCACACTGTCTGTTGGCTTTACACTGTCCATCTGTCGGTCATCTCTGTACACTTCCTGCTTTTGTCCCTGTCCTATCACTGGCTTTCCTTTCTCTGCTCGAGACTTGACTCAAAGTCTTTTTAATTTAAATGTAAATCACAGGTATATGGAGGAAGACTGAACTCAAAAATGTCACTTTTAAATATAATTATAACTATCTTGTGGATAATGCGTTGGAAGAAATACGTGCGGCTTGGACTGATTCTTTTTCGTGGTTTCATAGCAGCAGTCAAAAAACACCGGGGCATTCCCTTTAACTTTGTACAATTTTATGAAATGCATACTAATGATATATAATCATGGTCACTGGCAGCAATGCACACATGCAGATCAAAATACAAAGATATGTACAAATGTGAATTGTACACTCTTAAGGTGTGTTCAGACTGAAGGCAAAGCTAATTTTAGAGGTGGCGTGATTGCATACAACTTCATTGTAGAGTAGGACGAAGGTTTGCTCAGGGCAGCGTGAATTAAAGAAAAAACGCGTCCGCACAAGTTGAAAATGTTGAAACTTTTATGCGTATCCCCAGCGATCGTACTCCACTTCGTCAACATAGAGACAAGAGGGTAAAAA
Organism: Taurulus bubalis; assembly: GCF_910589615.1. Classification (NCBI taxonomy): domain Eukaryota; kingdom Metazoa; phylum Chordata; class Actinopteri; order Perciformes; family Cottidae; genus Taurulus; species Taurulus bubalis. The sequence continues at coordinate 15,905,026 of NC_136605.1, forward strand.
TTCAGATCTTGGTGAATCGGTCTGACTGTATCTGTAGCACACACATACTGTACAAAGGCACACTGCTCACAAGCAGTTGGTGCATTGTTGGGTTGTTATAGCTAACATCTGGACTGTGGGTGTTTTGGCTGTTTGTAGCATAAAAACACTCCAGCAGTCAAATTTGTGCGAATAAAGCAAGGTGAAAATTTGCTCTGGGTTCAGTCTGAGCACACCTTTACAGCTATCTTTAAAGATTTACCAGTGGGTTTTACCCCCCGACCTGAGTTCAATAACCTCACTTGTTCACGATGTCCAATTGCAGCCCATCTCTCTACTGATTTGTCTCCGAGAGGGCAGAGGTGCTCTCTGATTGGTTGTAAGTTCAGACAAGTAGAAGCAAAAACAGACAGTAATGAATACTGTCGTATTCTGAGGAGATAAAAATCACATTGACATCATTTACTCAGGGCATACACATAGAACATTTATTGCTGCGTAGTCAGGCTTTAACCCTTGATGTCATATTCAGTTGACACAAGGATTTGTCTCAGAAAGATAGGAGGATATATCTTTGAAGCTATAACAGCCCTTGGTTGCTTCGTGTTTTCCCTCTTCAACCTTTAATCTCAGGTATCCTCACTGACAAACAGGACACTTCAGGAAAAGGCAATCACTTCACCTGAAGTCATAAACACACACACAAGCACACACACACACACACACACAGACACACACACACACACACACACACACACACACACACACACACACACACACACACACACACACACACAGACACAGCTGTCTTTACTATCGCTCATTAATACCCAACACCATGTGATAAAACATAGTCATCAAAGTGATTTTGCATGATAAAAAAAAGGTAAAACCCTAAGTTTTTTTCTCACATCACCTCATTAATTCTGAGAAAAAAAGAAAAAGACAAGGTAATGTTTTAAAACACAAGGGATACAACAGTCTACCTCTAGAAATCAGGCTTAAAGATGAGCACCTCCTTTTTGGATGGCGTGATTAATCAAGCGGCAAAAGCCAAAATAAGCTTGCATTAAAAGATGCAAAGTTTTGTTCATTGTTACAGTGTCAGCTTTTGATGTCAAACTATGGTGTGATAAAGGGTTGCTACAACATAGTGTATGTGTGAAGAAAAGATGAGTGCATTAATGTGTCATTTTAAGAAAAAGCATACTGTATTGCAATCCCAGAACCATGCTTAAGACACACTAATGTGTCCAAAATCGATATGTTGTGTTGTAACTCAAATTAAAGCTTTCGTAGAGATGGTTTATGCTATTCATGTTTGTGTTTTAGCATAAGAGGCAAACAAAGTTCCCTGTGTACAGCCAGGAATGTCTGTGAGCTAGAACGATCCTCCGGTGCTGAGTGAATATGGCTGTTCCCATCTCTGGTTGTCCACATTTGGGAGAACAAAAATCCATGAGGAACCGGTGTTCCCAAAGAGAAATGTGCTGGAGGGAACAATCACTTCAGCGCAGAAAGTTAGTTTGAAATTTTTTGCTTCGTTGTTTTATACACCGTCCACACCTTAAAAAATGTTATAAAACTGGAAGCCACTGGCAGACAAAAAGTCCTAGACAACAAGTCAAAGAGATCGGAAGGGTTAAATGAAATGGGGACAAAGTAACGGCAACACTTGCACGTGCCTATTCTCTTTTCTACAAAAATAGTGGAATAAAAATCACATGGTTATCACCCAACATTGACATCTTGATACACTTAAAAAAAAATCTTGGTTAAATGCAATTCCATCATGCAGTCAAGTTCCCGCGCAACTCTTGTGGGTTTGTCCATTCATCACAAATCCTTAAGCATGGTGGGAGGAAGTGGTGTCAAAAGGAGTGTGCTTGAAGTCTCAATTTATTAAGTAGCTGTGAACCATTTGTTTTGGCGCACACAAGGCGGCCCCATGCACACATTATAGTTCTTTCTGATGGAGGTTGTAAAGCTCCAACCGAGCTCTCTTTCATTTCTTCACATTTGAGAGAGTGAGAGATGCTGGAGATAAAAAGAAAAATAATCAATTTCACGAATCACTCCATGCACGGTTTAACCTCCACAATCTGTCAATTTCTTTTCATTTTCCGCTGCCACTCAAAACTAAGTTGACAGAGGCGTATACCTTTGATCAGTCAATACCTATCTTCTGTTTCAGAAATACAGAGGTATGGTGAAGTGATGAGAATGATTTGACTCATGCCTTGGATACCTGAGGCAGGGCTCTTACACAGACTCTAAGCACACACTCTTGAACTCTCCTCCACCTTGCGCTTTACTCTGAACTCAGCAGAAGGTCCTGTGCCAGAGTGAATAGGACTTGTTGTTTCCGTCTGCCAGAACAGATGGACATTAGATCCGCTTTCTGCTTTCCCAGCCAAACAAATAACCTGCCTTCTCCTTTCCCAGCCTTCCTTCCGCCTTAATATATTCTGCCATTTTCCGAGCCTCCTCCCACTTACTTGCTGCACTGCCTCCGAGACATAAATGGATCAAACGGGTCTTTGTTTGCATGTTTCAGTTTGGGTACTTCTAGTTTTGCATTTTCAACCTCAGTGAACCCAAACCGACACCGGATAAAGGAAACTACAATAGAGCAACAACAAGACTCTTTCTTGTGTCATTAAATGTAAGCTCTTTTGCCTTTGCTCCTATTGACTCCCTGATATGAACGGGTCTCCTGGTGTTCCATGTGAGCAAAACCTTCCCTTGTCCTCCCTAACAGGTTCAGCCTTCAAGAGGGTATAAGGCCTTAACTTCGCAGGCCACATCCTCACCAGCAGGCGATAACCAAGACCACTCCCCTAGGTACCACAAAATAGGACATGGGCTTGTCACAAATGTATAGAAAGGGGTTGAGGGGGCAAGATGAGGGTTTGGTTTTGGAATGCGGGACATCATGTGTCATCGAGCCTCTCTCTCACTGATGAAGCAGAGAGAGTGAGAGGGACAGCTATGGGTTTAGATCCAAGGAATGGAGATACAAAGAAACAGTGAACAGTAGGTTTCATCTGTTTTTCCGACAAGGCCCTATTGTTGTTTGGCTTGAGCTCTTCCCTTTGAACCCTTGCTCGCCATCTCCTATGTCAACTCGTCCTTCTCCTCTTCTTGTATCAACTAATACCCCCGTCCAGGGGTTGGCCAAGAAGCCTTGTGGGTCCATAAGCTCCAAGCCCAGAATCTCCCTGCGTCCCTCTCTGCCCCGGGACGACAGCAGTATCCCCCCCTGGTCCAGACTGCCTGTGCTGTTACACTTCTTCACCCCGCCTCCTGGGTACACCAAGGAGCTGGGCGACAGCAGCGATGTCAGCGACAAGCTGCTCAGTGTCTCTGACAAGTGTTCACTGTTGCCCGCTTGGCTGGAGCCACAACCACCAATTGATGATCCGATACCTATGCCCAGGTCCTCGTCTGAGGGGTCGATTGAGTCTTCGCGGGTGTAACCCGGGCTGGTGCTACCTCGGCCACTGCTCTGGCTACGCTGGTGGCCCCTGGTGGCCTGGAGGGTGAGGGCTGAAGAGGGGCTCGGCCTCGGTCTCAGGGTCTGGACTGGGGAGGAAATGGCAGTGCTGTCTTCAGGCAACGGGAGTGGGCACACGAGTGGTAAGGGAGCTGTCGGCAAAGGCGACTCCAAGTTCACTGGTGGAGAGATGCTGAAGCTCAGTCCCTCTTCCAGGGTGGTCTGGAGGCTGCCCTCAGAGCTGCCTGTGGCAAGGGATGAGTCACTGCGGGACGGATACTGAAGACAGGAAGAAGGAAGACAGAAAGCACATGAATGCAACCTTCATTTTCATGAAGAATGTAACATTATGTTGTATTATAACATGCTGAATACAAATACTTTGCTTTTCATAATAATTCATCATCAGCATCCAAACTTCGGGCTATTTCTCACCCAGATAAGCACAATAATTAATCCTCTTTACTTGCTTCATCGTGAGCATCAATCTAATGACTTGCTTAAGCCTCTTCCACAGTAAAACATCACAACTATCTCAGTTCAATAAGCTATTTATCTGTGTTCCCCCCCTCTCCTCCCCTCCCCCTACCTGTGAACAGAGCATCTTGCTATGGGCTCCTGGGGAGCGGAGCGAAGCCCAAGAGTCTGGGGAGGTCAGCCGAAGGCCCCTCGTCAACCGTAGGCTCCTACTGCGGGGAGGTGCTGGGATGGCTGCTCCTGCAGGGAGGAAGAACTCTGCAGGCAGATGGAAGAGAGGAGAAATGCCACTGGCTCCGCCTCCTCCTTTGTTTCTTTCCTTGTTGCTGCTGCTGGAAACGCCGCCTTGAGGAGGAATACACTCTTTCCATTTTTATCCTGCTGTCAGTGTATGGATTGTCTACACTTTTCTGGTGAATATCCCATACATAAAAGAGAAGGATTTTTTTCTCCCTCTTAATATTGTATATTAATAGCTAATAAGTCAGCAAGCGAAGCACAGCCCTTGCAGGTGGATACCTGTGCGTTAATGCTCTGCAGGGCGGTGGGTAAAAGGACACATTGTTTAAATATGTTGATGTTTCAATGTGTGGGTCTGAGTATATGCTTTGCGATGCCATTTGGTTTAAAAATAGAGATCCACTGAATTAAAAATAAATAAATATGGTAATACCTCGCACCAGCTGCAGACCTACAAAGATGTGATAGAAATCATTTCAAGTTATTTTTTGCAGAGGTTCAAGTGCTCCTTGTATGCTCTCCTAGATGTTTGAGAACTATATTTCTGGAACTATATAGTCCCTCTTTAAATCCTCATTCCGTGAACAGCACATACAGTATGTTTTCTTTGATATTCATCTTGGAAACAAACATGTTGCTTTTAACAAAATCATGTTATTTCTAGTGCATAGTGTTTCTTTCCTAGTGCTACGATCAATTTGACCTACCATCTTTTTGGGCATATAAGCCACAAAATAGCAATAAATTCAATCAGACATTAACTAGTGGTACACATACATATTTTAGTCTATTGCTGGTAGTACAGTGGATTTACTTTATCTAGTTTTACTCACCAGGGCTACAGTGAGGTGAGCACAGGTGCTGTTGGTGTGTTAGCATCTCCTGCAGTGCACTCTCCACCTCCATGCCAGTGCCGAGGGCCCGGCAGGGCTGGTTCAACCCCTGCACCTGGCTCTGCGCCACGGTCCGAGTCTGGTGGCCTCCTGCATGACTTCCTCCATCTCCAGCCTCTTCTGAGCTGCGGGAGCCGCTGCTGCACCTTCCCTGGAAGAGAACAGATGAACTGACATTGAAGAGAAAGCCTTTTCCAATACATCTCCAGGATAGGATTTAAACAAGAAGAGGAATTAAACATGGTGGGAAAGGTCCAAAAATAAAAACATAGATAATGTATGTGCTAACATGGTATTTGACTATTGTGCTGAAAAAAAGCTTAAGATTTAAGCCCTTTTTTCTTCTGCAAAAGGACAATTTAAGTTTAGGATTAGCATTATATTGTAACAAGTTAAGCAACAATTCCTGGAACAAGCCTGATAGAAAATGAGTACAGCAAAGAGCCGCCCCTCTGGCATCCTGCAGATATCAAACATGGCCTCTGTTTCACACCATCCCTCTGGCTTTTCATTTAAGTGCGAGTGAAAGGGTGAGGACTTATTATGAGCTGAAAGAGCGCGTTATTGTCATGTTAATGTTAGATATTGTAACAATAATTGTTTGGTTATAAATGTGTCAGTGTGTGTGATGACTCCAACAGCTGGAAGCGGGAAGCAGGAGGTAGATTAAGGCAGGAGTTCAGCTTTGTAAGCTCTTACCTCGTACGTTTTAATTACCATCGTGTAGGGACTGCAGAATCATTTAAGTGTGTTCGTGCACGTGTACTTCCACTAGTGCATTATTGTATCTCTGAGTCATTCAGTCGTAGCCCCTGAACAGCCCCCTTTCTAACAGCCACCCACACACACTTTTTACTCTCTCTTTCCAGTCACTTTTATTTAGCAAACAGTGTCAGACAAATTAAATCCCTAACCTTAGATCCTTCCTCACCTTCTGCCTTTCCTTTCCCCTCTCTTCTCCCCCTCCTCTAATGAGCAATGTTTCACAGCCATGCTTGGCGATAGCAGGCTTATCCGGCTATCCAGAAACAAGGAGCATTACCCCATTACAGTGGAGGATATCTAGGAAGGACGGATGATAAGGGAAGGAGATAGAGGAGTGGGGCTAGAGGGAGGTGCAGAGAAGGTGTGCAATTACCAGAGGGGTAAGCACTGAGAACGAACAAGCAGGAAAGATAAAGTCGAAAAGGGGGAAAGTGGGTGCAGGGGAGCGAGGTGTGAGAGCCACCCAGGACAGCAACTAGGAAGAGCCTAGTTTTATTCATGAGAAGAGAATGTGGATTCTTCAAAGACAAGATAGTTTCCACTGATAGGCTGAGAGAAAGAGATAAAGAAATCTTTGGAAGCAAAGGTTTGTACCTGTAATTCACAAGAGAGCCTTCGGCATAGCCATGAAACATATTTTATAATGGCCATTTGTTTTGTGTTGAAATGAGTATAACAAATGTGCTTATCCCCTTGTTGGAGAGCCACAAAGTGCCGGTGTACTGATCAAAATAGTGGGCATATACTAGAAGTTAACCGCCATGAATGTATGGTGCCATGGGTGTTATATTGTTCATGAATCTTTTTCTTTCTCAAAAGCTATTCTTTTTCTTACACAAAAAAGTTATACTGGCATGAAGATTTAATTGGCTTCAACATTGTGTGTAAATTTGACAAGCAGGTATACAGTCCAATTTAATTACCCTGGTGCTGACAATGAAGCAGGTGCTCACTCCCAAGCTCTCTGTCTCACATTCGGTATTCATTATATATATATATGGTAGTTATTACTGGGATCATCATCGTTTTATGAGGATTTTTATCTGAGCAAATACTCGGTGAAGTAAAACAAGAACATCTTTGCAAATTGCACACTATTACCACTGTTCAATGCTCAGATCCAACTTTCTTTCTTTATTGGTATAATCTGTTTAAAAAAACAAAATTAAAATGCCACAGTTTTTCCTTTCGGCCTCATAGAAAATGAGTCATCTTAGCGACAAGGGACAGTAGAGCATAACAGAACTGCATATTGTACTCCACATTCTGTTCATGCTTTAAAGTGAAGCCTCAGAAGTGTGGATCCTAATCTTCCCTTCCCACCACACGCTGCTCGTACCCACCTTGCTCTCTCGCGCCAGCAGCTGGTAGGCAGAGTGTTCGTCCAGGCTGAGGTCATCTGGCAGAGCGGGGGACGAGGACTTGTCTGACAGTTGCTCTGACTTCAGCGATGCCTGCTCTATCTCCGCCATCCTGATTTGCTGCAAAAATGTACCTCCGTTATTCATGTTTTAAAAACAGGAAGGGATCGCGAGTAGGAAAAGCAAACGGTTCAGACTTCCTGGAAGTAATTAATTAGTGCTTAATATATTGCATGATTTATTCTAGGGTTCACAACAACTACGGCTTCAGTATCTTACATCTTTGTGTACATAGACAATACATTTCTAAAGGATCAGCGACGACGTTTTGAAGACGTCTCTCATGACTTGTTTATACAGTATCTCTTTAAGGCCGACGTGAGCTACACAGACAAGATGGGTAAAACCTTCCCCAAGTTTCGATTTGCTTCACCAGATGCTGACAATTCAAAGTGGCCAAAACGCTGTTGCACCTGTCTGTAAAGAAAGCAGGGTGAGAGATTTCAAGAAGTAACAACATTGCTTTGTCATCATTCATTGAACAAAATATGTGAAAAGAGGGGCTGAATGAGGGCGAGAGGCATATACCCAAGCAGTGCATGACAGCAGGTGTGTGTACGTATATGTTTTTTACAGTAAGCACCTGCACTATCTGCATGTATATGTAAGCGGGAGTGAAGATATGCTATCGTTTTCCCATCAAAAGTGCACCAGAACCTCATAATTCTGCACTTATAGCCAACTGAGTATAGTAACGGTGTCTCATCATCCTTGTCGTATTCTCACCCATGCACATTATTCCTGAAGACACATTATTACCAAACACAGAATAATTGGGAAGTAAAAACAGTTACACCTGGTGTTACTACTCTCTCTCATTTGTTCCAACATTAGTTTCGGCCAAGTTTGTTTCATCAGGTAACTCAGCTCATAATGGCAACTGAATTGCTTTTAAATTATCGCTGCATGAGCCTCCTGAGAGCTCAAGCTTCTCGGCTGACACTCTTCTCTACCCTTCCTATGGCAACACAACTTCAAAACACACTGCAAACAGTGAGCTGGAGTGGAATTTCAGGGTTCTGGGGGCGCTATGATGAACTCAAGCAGTGTTTCTTCGGCGCAATAAATAGCCAGAGAGAAGCATTAAGAAGGGTACTTAAAAAGGGCCCAATGAAATCCAATGGAGTGAGGCCTGTTCGCGCGATGTATTAACACGTATCCATATGAGAAAGACAAAAAGGACCATAGAGAATGATTCACAGCCACCAATATGCAGCAGTAAATTACCGTTGCCAAAGGAGAGAGAGAGAAGGGGAAAAGTTGAAAGAGCGAGAGAGAGGTGAGGTAGGATGAGGCAAGGACGCAAAGCAGATGCATAGCATTGAAACTCATTCATTTAAAGGAGCAGTTTTCCTGTTTTCTTTGTATATCGGCTATCCCTTATGCTACCATGTGACAGGACCATATCTGCTGATTTTCTGAATTGGGTTGTAAAGAGCTTCAAAAGGGTACATGTGAGTCATCAGTTGGTACATGTATTACCAGGAAAAGGAAACTACAGCCATCTCTTCCTGTATTCCTGTTTATGAGCTTTCAGGTACAATGAAAAAGGCATAACGGGTACAGGAAGAGTTGCTACTCAGGTGCCAATTGCAAATGTCCACTGAGAGCAAAGAGGCAAAGCATTGCTTCATTCAGCACCGCTGGGAGGCAATGAAATAAACCGAGAAAATAAGCATGACTCGAGCCAGCATGGACATGGTAAGCGTAAGCAATAATTCATGTAAAACACAGGAAACAACAGCAGTCAGATGATAATTTACAACACACAGGAACAGAAACAGGCACACCTCCTTATTGCTGTCTAACACAGGTTTCTTTTACTTGCCACCAAAGAGATGTTGCAATCCTACACATAGGCGATTTAAATGATTTTCTAAGTATTTCAATGTTGGTGTCATAGTTGCATCCATACACATTGTTTTTCTATCAATGCACAATAATGAGATGCTGCAACTTTGATGCAGAATCTCTTGAAATACTGTCAGATACATGATTTTGCTTGAGAAGTGCCCAACTGAATAATAAACGTCAAAGGCCTTCAGTACTCTATTAAACAGTCTCCTATTAGGCAGTTACTTGATGAACATTTCCACTGTCTCACACACACACACACACACACACACACACACACACACACACACACACACACACACACACACACACACACACACACACACAGGTGTCCCGCTGCTCCTTTCTGTCCCCTTAAATCCGTAGTCATTGTACAGAACTCACAGCAGTGGAAGACTGTCAGAAAATGGCCCCCACACCCACATCCACACTATCTCTCTCTCTCTCTTTCTCTCTCTCTCACATATACAAACAAACAATATGCAAGTCTGGTTAAAGGACATGGGGAAATGAATAACAACAGTACAGGGTCAGATACAGTAAATCACAGATAGATGGAGGGATAGCCGGATGAGAGGGACTGATGGGAAGAATAAGCATGTAAAGAGGGAGGGAAGATTGATGGTTTGACAGCATCTGCAGACAGGCAGAAAGCAGGACTGACAGGTGAGGAGGTGCAGAGCCCAGTTATTGCTTCTCCTGAGCTGACCCGCTGCACTTTGTCATTGTGATGGACAACACGGGCACAGGACAGTATGTTTGTGAGTGTGTTTTATTCAGGATCTCCTGCGTACAAAATACCCCAAAATACAAGCACAAGTAAAGGAGTGTTAGTGCGTGCATATAGGCATGCATATCAGGGATGGTTGCATGTGTGTATGCATGCAACGGGCCTCATTAATCCACATTTCTGCACAATTATTTTGGGTTTAAATAAGTGCTGAAATTCCCTGTCATATTGCAACATAATAGCACAAACAGTAGTTTACACGCTTTATAAAGCATGAACTTCAACAACACTTCCTATTCAAAATGCTTTGTGCGATGAATGAAGCCCTGTGTTTGTGTATGCCCATGAAAGTACATGCAAATGCATGTTCACGTGTGTGACCCTGTTGCAAATGTGCATGCACATAGTCAGCTCCCGGACATCATGGGTGTGTGTGTGTGTGTGTGTGTGTGTGTGTGTGTGTGTGTGTGTGTGTGTGTGTGTGTGTGTGTGGATGTGTTTGTCTTGTATATTTTTGAGTGTTAATGTGTTCAGGGTTTCTGGACTACTGAGTTTTACTATTCTTTGGTTTTGCATATTAATAGTTTGGTTTGGCAAGTTTTTGTAACACAGTTGATGCAGACAAAAATGTGTTTCCCTCACAACACGCTGGGCAATGAAACCCTGTGTGTGTACATGTATGGTTAGACAGTTTTCTTTATATTTTTGCACGTGTATACATGTATACATATTTCTCTTTCAGTCTTATTTCTTAGTTTCTACATTCACAACTATTTGGTGATTGGATCCAGTGTGAATTTATTTCAACATGTCCCTCAAGAGTATTTTCCTTCAACCCCTGGGGCAATGTTTACCAAGCATCTCAGAGCAAGAAATCAGTCCTAACGGACCCAGACTTCCCAGAATAATCTACATTTTGCTCCTACAAAGGAGTAAAAGCATTTTATGAATCAAGATTTGTAAATGTTACTTATCTTTGTAATTATCTGTGTCCACAAAAACTTTAAATTTACATTTATTTGACAACAAGAAACTGTGGGTATAACATCCCATTTGGGTCCCTCTCACATCTGCAACTAGATTAATTCATTTCAGAGCTTCAAAGCTGACCTGGTTCAAAAACAAAATAATAAAACAAGACTTATTAAGCCTGTTTTTTTACATAGCCATTGGTAAGATGCCCTGACTGAACACAGCAACTAAACCATGGTTGTCTTTTTTGAATAAACAATGTATACTCTGCAATATGTTTAAAAAAGTGTAATGTTTGTCTGAAAAGTCACGAAATCTGTTGCTGGGCTCATTTTTTTTTTAAATAACATGGTCATAAAAGTGTCCATGTCTGGCAACATGTTTTCATAAGTGCCAATACCAAAGTGGGTTTGTTATAAAAAAAAGATGAATATTCTGAGGTGAGAGTATCACTACTATGAATAATACAGGTGACATATCATGTGTGACTTAAAGGAGTGATTCCAACATTTGTTCGATAAATATTGGCCTCCAGATTTCGTCCAGTGAAGCTCAGTGGGTAGAGCCAGCTGCTAAAAGTGAAAAATATATGCTTCTATTAATGGTACTGTTGAGTTGTGTCAGACAAGTGTTTATCCAAAAAAAACTGATGCTTTTGGTCCTGTTTCTCTTGTTAATTTAAACCACAAGGATGATGAGAGTGTGCGTATGTTTGTGTTGCGTGTGTATATATATATATATATATATATATATATATATATATATATATATATATATATTCATGTGTGTCCATGGCGGTACCTCTTGTGGATGGCCCTTGCAATCTCTGCAGATGGTTGGAGGAGAAGCATAGTGGTGGAAGACAGAACCGGAGAGGTTGTCGATCATCAGCATCTCCCCCTCCAGTGTATCCTTGATCAGAAGAGATACGCTGTCCAGCCATTGGCTCTCCTGGAACACATTCACACACACACACACAAACACACACACACACACACACACACACACACACACACACACAAACACACACACAAACACAGACATACACACAGACACACACACGAGACGCAGGCCAGCAGACCAGTATTGCACGCAGGTGCAAACATGTGCACATGCGGACATGCGAGGACAAAGAACACGCAGGGAAATGCATACACCATAGAAGGGTTATAAAAAGGTCAGTGTGCACACGCAGGTATGCTTTTATACTTAATGTAGTCACATACAACTGTCCACAGTCACACATGTGCACATTCACACACACCCATGTAGATGTCACATTACCTAAGCTTTTATTTCTAAAATTCTTCCACAAAAGTAAAAGAAAAGCATCTCAAACACGTTCCGTGTGTCAGAGATCATGTAGAAATAAACTGGAATAAATCCCCCTCTCTTACTTTGTTGGCCTTTAGGGCTAAACACGGCTCACTTTTGGTAAAAGGCTCCTCAATAATATGACTCCAAACCCTCATTAGCCAAGCAACACATAATTTTACTATCAAAGCCTTGAGCACTGAGAGCGGTGCTGATGATATATCACCTCAATTAGGCTGTTCAATACCTTGTTGAAACAATTTAAGATTTAAGCATTTGCTTTGTGCTCTGGGTGTTATTAGGTTTAAAGCAATTCAGACTGAATCAGTCAGGGCTTTTTCTGTGACTTAAATGATCCCTCATTGCTTGCATCTCATCTGCCAGATTGGTTTTTCCCAGAAACCAATCTGGCAGAAAAAGAAAACTACTTTAAAAATGATTTCTCTGTTTCTTGGCAGGTCACTTGTATTTCACAATGAATTAGGATGCATTGTGCCTGACTATGGGACATTCATAACAGCCAGAATAACTGTATTATATCAGCAGATATATCCCAAAAGATACTGTGAAACAAGGTCACTCCTCTTCAATCCCCACACAAGCCTATTTTCATAGCATATTTCTACAACAACGCTTATCGGACTATACTTAGATATCTTATGCAAACACACATTTTTGACTCAAACTGTTATATTACAATCGCTCATGGCTCGTGTTTTGGAAATGAGGGGGCAAAGGATTCAAGAGAAAGGTGACTGTGCACCCTGCATTATAAATACACCTAAATCATGCTGGTTTATGAAACAGTATTTTAGTGTTGCATTTTGGCACAGAGACAAACCGGCAGTAAGGCTGACTTTGCCATATCCAGCTCTTTAAATACATGTACGTGTAAAACGTTCTTTTTCTGTTTCTCTCTCAAACAGACAGTCCCAAGATAATCCATTCTGTGTAGGTGGAGAGCTTGAAATAAAAAAAATATGTTTGATTGACTGTGCTGGCCTAATAACTGTATTAGTTGGCAACAATGGGGCCCGTCTACTGGGAATGGAAGTTGAGAGAGAGCTGAAATTAATTACTGCGTCTATCTGACTGTCACTGGCTCAGCTATTATCTCTTCTCTCATATTCCCTTCCTCTCTCCCTCTGTGTGTCAACTTCCTACAGTGTCGCCTCTGGTCCCTGTGCAATATTTTCCTAGTGTTTCACCATAGAGTCAAAAAAGTACATTATAGAAAATGCTAGTTGTAGCTGCCATCTTTCTGGAGCTCTTGCTTTCTCCATATATCATCAAGACTCATCCAATCTGTCAGCGCTCTTTGACGATACAAACATACCTTTTATAGTATGGATGACGAAAGAGATTTGAGCTACTGATAACATTATGACAATATGTGGAGAATCACAAAATGTTAAAGCACCAGAGGATAAAATGTCACAATGTTTGGGTTCACAAAAACCTTTTTACACACACGCAGACACACACCAACCCTAAGACCTGTGCTCTGAATAAATTGCATCGGTCTGCCAGGTCCCTTATTGCATCACTTGAGAGACTGAGAATGAGATAGAGAGAGAGGGGGAGGATGATGCCAGTGTGTGCTCCATGGTCTGCATTAAGTTTCTTTGTCACACTGAGCTAAAAATGACTCCGTGCAGCCAACTTTAGCTCTACAAAGGTGAGAGGCTCTTCGTGGCAGCCGATGAGTCATCTTTATGTGTGCTTCTGCACGGATATCTCAGAATATCATAAGAGATTTCATAATGGAGGCGTGTGTCTCTGCTGTCAGACTACGGGTAGAAAGGAGAGACCATCTACTCTCTCTCACACACATACACACACACTGATGTAAAATAATCATCTCACAAATGTAACCTGTGCATGTGTGTCTGCAAACCCTCGTAGTCAATGTGAGCACTGACAGGTTAGCAAAGCTTAAGTGTAAACTTCATTGAGAAAGCTGTTAAAGTTGTGCATCTCTCCTCGCTGTCAACATGGGTTGCTACACAAACAAAAGCATACTAGAATTCAAATATACAGCCTCGCCTCGACTTTCATCTGCCTAATATCACTGAAGTAGTTTGGTTGCATTTATGCCTTTAATTCCAGCCTAATGTTTTTGTATTCATATTAATTGATTTCTTAACATTAAGGCACAATTAAGGCACAGCTTAGTGTCTCTTTCCCTGTTTCCTTTCATCTGCCTTTTCTTTTTATTCCCTCTCGATGTGTAAGTGTTGAACCTTCCTGGCCTCTTCCTTCTCACAGAATGTGTAAAAGAAAATGAACAAAAGTACAAGCGAATTATACAACGATATTATAAAATGACAGAGTGTAATCACGCAATGTGGCTGTCAGTCAATTTCACAATAGGAAACCGAGCAATGATTCTCACTCTCCCATGTCAGCACCATTCAACCGCTGTACAGAAATTCTGCCATATTGTTTACCCTTTTTGTATTCCTCCAGTTTGTGAATTAAATATGTAATTTTCTCTGCATGAACTAATTTATTAATACTGTGTTAAGAGAAGCAAACTGACAGGCAGCCAGAGAAACAGAACTAAATGTGGAGATGTCTGTGTTACGTTCTACGAGCTCGCTAGGCATACTTTAAATGATTAGACAATTATTACAGCAATTTATATATGTTTATAAATAATTAAAAGCTGGTCTACAATGCATTGGGAAAATATGGACTGCATCACGCTAATCCATCATTAGAAATGGAACTAAATTTATGAGAATCTGATTTTTGTATGGCTGAAACAGGCCCACAATGAAAAAGCCTTGATAATGATACTGTGTATCGGCTTGACACTTCTCTACTAGCAGACGCACACATTTACAAAATAGGACTTTCACACAATCAGTTAACATAAGATTTCTAACACCTTCTCACAGTCTCACACACACATACAGAACAATATAGACACTCACTTGTGCTGGTGAGTACAGGGATCGGCTGGAGTCACAGGAGTTGTACGCTCCTGAGTGAGCACTGCCTGCTGAATGCAGCATTCTCCTCACTCCTTCTCCCCTCTCTCCACATCCTCTGTCACTTCCCCCTGCCGTGCCTCCTGGTCCAGCAGCGACCAGTCCTTTGTCCACCCTCCCACCCCCGCAGCCGGGGGCGCCCATGCAACAGAGGGTGCCCTGGGCCAGCTCCAGCTCAATTTCTGCATCCATCTCCGCCTCCTCTTGGGCCTCCTTGTTGGAGTCGTCCAGGTGCTTCATCAGCACGGCCACCACCACATTGATGAGCACGAACTGGGCGGTGAGCACGAAGGAGACAAAGTACATGGGCGAAATAAACTGAAGGCTAGGGTTGCAGGCATAGTCCACATCAGTGCTGTGGTCCGGGGGGCACTCCCTCAAAGTGTCCTGGTGTCATAGAGGAAGAGGAGGAGGAAAAAGGTCAGGACAGGGCTGGGTAGGAGCAGAGGAAGAAGGGCCATGTAAAAAGGAGACGGTCCAAGAGACAAAACAGAGAAGCTATAAGGAGTACGACAGTTTTCAGATAAAGATTTGTGAAGATACCGGAAGTG
This sequence comes from Taurulus bubalis, assembly GCF_910589615.1. NCBI lineage: Eukaryota > Metazoa > Chordata > Actinopteri > Perciformes > Cottidae > Taurulus > Taurulus bubalis. Next base: position 15,920,714 of record NC_136605.1, read on the forward strand.
GACAAAACTATATGATCACCTAACTGAAATTCCATACAGAGGCCCTGCATTTAACATTTAACATTGCTTAAGCAACAACCCAAAAAATCCTTATCTTGACTACTGATAGTGGCAAAAATTCAGAGGAGAAAAGTCAAGATCTGAATGTAATTTTACAAGGTTGTGTGTGAGCTCTTCACATAATTGGTATTCATATCAAAAATGTTTTAGGTAATAGAATACATCAAGCTCTTGTTAACAAGGCTCTTTGTATTCATGACAACTTGTATAATCATCATACACTTAATTGTTTTGCTTCTACTCAAAACAACAGGAGCCTTTTCCCCCTCTATTATTCTAGTAGTTTTCCACTCTGGTTAACATGCGCTCAGCGGAGTTCAGTCAGAGCAGAACCAAAGTGACAAGTGTTTTCTGGAGGAAGTACACATACCTCACCGAGGCTGTGACCACACACAACAATTTTAGCCTTCTGAGCTGAAGCAGGTATTTTCTACCTAATTTGGCATGGCATTTACACACTTTGCTCCTTCACACAACGCCTCCTTTTTCTGCCGTTTCTCCTTTTCCATCTTACTTCTTTGCATAATTGTGTTCTTTCTTCTTCCACATCTCCACCTGCTCTCACTCATGCTGCTATACCTTCCACCTCTTTTCATTTCCCCCCTTTAGTTTACTCTCAAGAGGAAAGAAATCATAATAACTGGTCAGTTGTATTAACCCCTTACTCATCCTCTGGTCTTCCCTCTTATTACAGTTCTCTGATGCCTCTTCTCTTCTTACCTACCTGCTTCACACTAAACCAAAGTAGGTCTACCTGTCTCACAGCCTAGGTAGTAATTTGACAGCTCAAATGACAGAGATTTACTCTGAGAGGTTGCATTTGTGGCGCGCTGGTTTGCTTCATGGCCTGCTACCATCCACACTCCCCGTATCCAGCGTGTGTTTAATGGTCCTCGCCTGACACCAGCATAATCTCTTTTCCCCTCACAGCCCTTGGTGTGCGGAGGAGTGGTGATAGCTGCTGGTGGGAGTAGATGTGTGTACAGGGTAAATTGGTATGTGTATGTGTGTGTGTGTGTGTGTGTGTGTGTGTGTGTGTGTGTGTGTGTGTGTATGTGTGTGTATGTGTGTAATGAGGCACAGTCACTCCCCTGCCTATCAGTAAGGAAATCTGTGCTCCTGGTGCTGAGCAAGCACATTTCCTATTCATCAGAGTATCACTAGAGTGGAAGATAGAATGGATATGAGGTATAGAGGAGTTTGTCTCTTCTCAGACCACCTCTTCAATGATTTCTCTAGTTCTGTGTTCCAGTTTTTCCTCCTTTTGAAAACACAAATATTAAGTAAGTAACTTTGTACCTTCATGATCCCGTTCCAGTTGTCGCCCGTGGAGACTTGAAACAGGGTTAGGAAGGCCATGCCAAAGTTCTCAAAGGTAGCGTGACGACTCATACCCTCACATGGGTAGTCTTCATTGCAAACTGAGGATGTGAGTGAGATGGGTGGATGAAGAAAAGACGTTATCAGGTCACAGATACGTAAGACGTGATGAAAATGGAACGGGAAGGGGAAGGGGGCAGAAGAAGAAGAAGAAGAAGAAGAAGAAGAAGAAGAAGAAGAAGAAGAAGAAGAAGAAGAAGAAGAAGAAGAAGAAGAAGAAGAAGAGACTTTGAGTTTAAACACCCAACACTTAAACATGTCATTGCTCCCCAAAACTGCAGAGGCATGCGCCATTTCTGTCACTAAGCTGCCTGGATGACTGTCCAAACAAGCTAACTCAGTGTAGACACAGCCTGTTATCAAATCAGTAGCAATGTGACCAAACACTCTATTTGTCTTTGAGCTTATATCCCAAGATAATCTCTGGAATGGCCTCAAGAATCAAGAAAGCGACACTTGCATTCGCCACTAATCCTTTTCCTGCCAAGCTCCAATAGGAAGCAATGTTGCCACTGCCTGCAGCTGCAGCACACAAGGGGAATGTGACAGTTCAGAGGAAATATCTTCCAACTTCAATGTGGATATTTTAGGACAGTACTTATGTATCAGAATATTGGAGAGCGGGTTGATTCCCTAATGGCTGTCTGACTGCAGGGGAGATAACTGATGAAAAGGAATAAAGGATGGAGAGGAAATCAGGAGATTTTCATAATAAAGTTAATACATGTCCTCTTGCTTTTATATGCACAAGTTGAGTTTGTCAAAATGAGTGCACCAAAACTGGAAGACACAATTATATTTTCACACCGAGACAGACATTGACATACGTATATTATAATCGCCTTACACCTGATGATCTTAAAAAGCACAATCCTTTCAAGTCAACATTACCACATACTGATGAAAGGATTATTCCAATGTACAGACCAGAACATACCTGTTTCTCAAATGTTTAACCCATCTAGTGTGAAAATAAAATCTGGCCAAAATTAACAAAGGGATTCTTGTGCAGATAATTTCCCTTTATTCAACTCCCACAGAAAGAGTTATGGCTTCACATATCAACTTTTGTTTTACATTTATCCCGTACAAATGTTTTTTTCACAATAAAGAATCAATACATAAGTGTCAATGGATGTGATGTTGTCTTTATTGTAACTGGTGCCAGTGGCAAATGTCACTTCATAAAATCATACATCACAGCCTTGGTCTTCTTAAAATGACTGTAAATTATTACCGAATATCAAAGATAATCCTTTGTAGCACTGCGACTGGACGTCATGAGCACTTACCAAGTTCTCCAAATAGCTCTACTCCTAAGGCGGCGTAGATGAAAAATAGCAGCATGAAGAGCAAGCCCAGGTTACCCACCTGCAACACACACACACACACACATACACACACACACACACACACACACACACACACACACACACACACACACACATGCATACACACACACGCACACAGGCACACACATACACATAAGAACATCTTACCATGCACATATTAAAACATTTGACAACATTTTAAAATCTGCAACAACACAGTGCTACCTATACAGTAGTATAGCTCTGGTTGATATATTCAATATTGAATGCACACGACTGCAAATTCTTTATTAGTGAACAGCAGTAACAAAAAGCCTTTGCTGGTGGGAACTGAGATAAGTCAGCTGTAGGCTTGCCATCCTGAATGTAATTCAACCACATCTTAAATTGCTACTCAAGGGCGTATTGTTAAACACCGCTATTGAACACAGGGTGTAAAGGGTGAGCATTAAAATGTCCCATAGATTGTTTCTAGCAGGTTGCTCCCATTCTCTGCATAGTTCTACAAACAACGGCACAATTTCCTCTGAGACTTTGATACAACTGAAGCCCTGATGCGATTGGGATTTTTTGAGTTTGTGAGTTTGGGACTTGGCTCAGCTCCACCACCAAACAGCCTTATGTTACCACAACGTAATGGTGATGATGATGTTGCACAGTAAACTCTGCGGGCACAATCTAATCCCATTACAGGGATACAAAACCCAGTCCCCTATTCACCGTCTTGAACACTGCTAACAACACTGCTCCACCGGGAATGAGGAAATGCACTGACAAATAGTTACTATAATTATACTCCATGTGTTCTACAGAGAGGTTTAGATCGCTCCACCTGTTTTTCAGGGGAACGATTTTCTAAATCTGATGTTTACTTTGTAGCGTTTGGTCTGGGAATAACACTATGGCTATGACAAAGCTTATTCTAAAGAGATTGCACATAACCATTATTTGTAATGCAGCCTATTCAAAAACAATGTTGAGATACTTGCAGCAAACTTGTTTTGGCCTATAATGATGCCTAGTTATAGAAGAACAATCATGGGGAGCTTTGATAATAATGCCTGGGTTGGAGGGAAAGATCTCAGGAAATAGGAGCCAAATCAAACGAATGTGATTGAATTTAGATTACATTAAATTGAACTAAAATTAAATTGAACTAAAATGAGATTTGGAAATCACTCCAATGACAATTGATAGGAGGAAACCAGCAACAACTATTAATATAAATTGCCTGGTATGATTGCCCTGGTCAATTCTACACTTCATCAAAGAGCTGCAGGTGGTGGTGAAAAAAAGAACAAAATATCTACATGCAAACAACACAACAGAAATGTTTAGTGTAGTGGTCTAAAATCGAAATATGAAAGTTAACTTTTGATGAAGACAAATATGCTCCATTACACGGAGCGCGGCCCGATGAGTCCCTTTGGATTGAAAGTAATGGAGGTAATTGCCAGACAACCTTTCGTTTGGAGCGCTGTAATTATTCTAAATGTGACTGTTCTGGGGTTTGCCTCAAGTACATGTCTAAGTTAGTGCTATCCTGCATGGTGTACTTAACAATCTGTGCTTCGTAATGGCTCGAGTCTATGTGGGATCCAGGATGAGGTTGAATGCGCTATTGAGAAGTTTTACTGGGTTTTCTATGCAGATGTCCAGTATATAATAATAATTTATGCTATAGTATAAAGGATGAAATAATCATGAGCTGCAGTTGCATATAATAATAGATTACACTGCACATGAAGACAATATATAAGAGCTACAGATGTATAATAATACTTAAAAATATAATTTACCCTATACTGGATGAAAATACACAAGCTGAAGATGTACAATAATAATAAGTTACCACATACAGGATTAAAATAAAAATGAGCTGCAGATGCAAAATAATAACTTTCACTATACAGGATGAATACACATAAGATTCACTGTTTGTATAAGATAGGTTTGGTACAAGGTTTTGCACAAGTGTCCACAAACTTTGTTCTAAATGTCTAAAACTCAATACAAATGGTTTCACAGGACTCTGATGCATTCCCAACCACCTTCCATGTGGGGTCCACATCAGCCAGCGGCTATTCTGGAGGTTTCTCACACATTCCCACAGAGGAGATAAAACAACTGGCTCGACTTCAGCACCAACATGGTATAGGCTATTAATGTGAGTGAATGGTGGGTTGCAGCCATTTCACATTAGTTGGGGAGGAGAGGATAATGGAGGACACTTGTGGGTAAAATGACTTTCTCTTACTGTGTCTTTGTGAAGACAAGCCATGCAAATGTGTTTCCCTTAACATGTCAATGAGCTGTTAAAGCTTACCTGCCCATTTAGGGTAAATGTATGGATCCCTCATTTCATCGCTGTGTCCCGTCACAGCCTATTTAATATATAAACTTCTTGCATTCACTCCATGTAAAATATTCTCGCAGACATTGGTCCCTGTGTGCCACGATGGCATCATTCATATTTCTTGACGTCTTAAACCAAAATATCAGTGTATTTTCCTGCTCCTGTGTTTGGCGGTCTCTTGGAGCCTTTGTTGAAATGGCAATACTGTCTTCAATATCCAATGTGATGTAATAAAGCAATGTTGGCAGCCTGCCATTTCATTTTCACAGTAAAATGTAGCATAATATCACCTCAGGTTAATCTCTTGCCAGGTGTAACGCTTTCATTCTCAACCTTTAAGTACCTAAATATGCACACACACCCATACAGAGAAAGACCTCCTGGAAATGTTTAATTAGCCTGAGTTTTAATTACCTTCCCTGGTGCCCTAGAGATAGAGCAAAGGGCTCAGTGTTAATGAGAGGGGGATCAATAGAAAAGAAAGACAAGGAATATGCTCTTCCTCACCTCTGCTTGCCCTCCTTTCCTCACACCACCTGTTTCCCTTTGTTTGCTTCATCGTACTGTTGATGGTGAATGGATCATAATGTGTGCACGAGTCTGACTGTGTCCCTGCATGTCCACAAATACGACTGCATACTGTCTTTTCACCTAACCTGTCTGTTATTTAAAGTTGAACATCATTCACTTTCTTGCTGAGACTTATATGAGACAAACAATCCTGATCTCACTTCTGTAGGTAAAACATTTAGCTGGAGCAAGCAGCCAGTTAGCTGAGCTTTTTTTTTTTTTTACATGGATTCTGTGCATATTAAATAAATGAGATATAACCTTTGACTTTTAGAAGTGCCAGAAGGCAAATTTGGAAAGGCTAGCTGTTTCCCCACTGTTTTCAGTATTGATGCTAAGCTAAGCTAATCAGCCACATAGTTACCATACTACATACATGAGAGTGATCTTCTCAACTGTGTCCAAAAAAATAAAACTATTGCTTGAGGTATAATAATGAGAATGCCAAAGTTAAAAGTCATGCTCAAAGAAAGACATCAGGGTACAATGATAGAAGCTCAACACAAACATAACTTAATTATTAATTAAATAAAAAAAGGAATTGTTAAATAATGAATACACATTGGGACACTAATGAAGCACATGAAAACCACACACAAACATAACAAGATACATTTGTTCTGTTGTTTCCTATTTTACTTCTTACCCATAAGATTATGCTACAACAGACACTATGGCCAGACAGTAAGACTAATGAGCTAATATGCATTCTGGAAATTTTCTTGAGCATTAAACTTTCAGTGCACTGGAATGATTTTGATTCTGGGACGGCCTAGAAACTGATTGACTCTGTGGACTCTTCACCACCAAATGAACTGCAGACTGGTTTTAAGAAGCCCCCTCTTTTTCTAGCACACTGTGGTCGCAATGGGAGTACGGGAACTCTCCATGGTACTGAAAGTGAAAACAAGACAAAGCCTATGTGTGTGTACAGTCTACCAGTCTGTGCCATGAATGAGTCATCTATTTGAGTTGCCTACAGGCCAACAGAGAAAGAAGGAGGGGGTGGTGCTATTCTGTTTATTGACTGAGAGTGACCAACTCTCTGGTGAGGGAAGACAATGTTTGACACGTGTGTGTGTGTGGGTGTGTGTGTGTGTGTTTGTAGACTGTACCTGAGGCAGGGCTTGGACCACCGTATCCAGCAGGGCTCTCATTCCTGTTGCCATCTTCAGCAGCTTCAGCACTGTGTGTGTGTGTGTGTGTGTGTGTGTGTGTGTGTGTGTGTGTGTGTGAGAGAGAGAGAGAGAGAGAGAGAGAGAGACTTTAAGTGTGGCCATTTAGGAGGAAATCCCTCAGGTTCAATTACAGGCTAAATGGGAAACATTTAACTGTGGAAAGGTCAATTCTTCATTTACAGCCATTTACAACACGCGCATGCACACACACACACGCACGCACACGCACGCACACGCACACACACACACACACACACACACACACACACACGCAGCCTTTAGACATTAGCTGCGAAGCTACAGCTAACTCATATTTTCAAACACCAAAACAAAATCAATGTTCATTTGCACTTAAATGATTTACAAGAAGTGTGGCTGGAAAGGACCTGTGTGTGTGTGTGTGTGTGTGTGTGTGTGTGTGTGTGTGTGTGTGTGTGTATTTCATACACGTGTAGTATATGTATACCTCTTGCTATCCTCAGTACTCTCATGATCCTGATGATAGTGGGGTTGATGGGCAGAGCTGCACTGATCTCGATCTCCTCCAGGGTGATTCCCATCACTGACAGAAGCACAATGGCGAGGTCCAACTGGTTCCACCTGGCACACACACGCACACACACACACACACACACACACACACACACACATAAACACACTCATGTGAAGTTGCACAAAGGCATTGCACCAAGCATGTACAAACACAAACATACTGGCAAATTTGTAGACAAACATGTTAAGAAGAAGCTGTAACAGTAACTAAATATAGTTGTTTATTATTGTTAATACGCTGAAGGCTGTGTGAAAGGTTCTCGGCCTTACTATGTGACGCATGTAGTAAATGATCAATTACCTTACAACACATTACTCTCCTTTAACATCTAGATTTTTCGACCAGTGATGCTACAGTGTCTCAGCCCCAAAAGCCCTTAATAGATCCAACTAAATGCTTGTCAGGGCTAAAGGACAGATGGGAGACAGATATTGCCAAATCAGATGAATATTGCAGGGAATCAAAGAGTTTGAAGATACCATAGTCATTGCAACATTTTCCCCAGATGTTTCTCCTTTATTGCCTCATATAATTTGCCTCAGTAGGTACTGCAATCCTCAATTATCCTCAGACTTTTTGAAAGATAGTCAATACATATCTTTTGTAAAATCATCGAGGCGGCAAGGCACACAGAGTGCTAAAACACTTGGCACTGCCAACTCATTTGTCAGAATGCTTGCCAAACACATGCCACTGACAACAGCGTATCAACTGCCGTCCATGACTCATTCTCATCATGCACGATCATGTCTCCCTCTGTTCTCGGATCCCGTGGGTCTGCTTCTCTTTCCACATCTTTGTTCAGGACTTACCCAGCTTCTCACAGAGGCAAAAGAAGGTGCTTCGTCCTCTATGGTTGCAGCCATCCAGCCCTTTGAAACTGAGGACAGCAACTGCCTTTCTTCATATTTAAGAAATAATGTTCCTTAAATACTTCATCAAAGTCATCCAAGACAATCTAGCTCACCTGTTAAAAATGCACCTGTTATTCATCAAAAGGGTTGAACAAAATGTGTGTTGGACTTTTATATCTCACTTCCCTGTCAGCCTCAGCACCTTTCGACCAGGCACACATTTACAATTACAGAACACCGTAAACTTACACTACATTTGTTTTTGTCACTTTGCATTGTGTGTGTGTGTGTGTGTTACCTGCTACTCCATTGACCCAGTTGTAAAGCAGCCCCTAGAGCCACCCCAGCCTATAAATGACACTATGCACAATGACTGCTGCTCACGGATGTTGCTGTCGCTACATAAAAAGAGACAAAGTGCCAGCTGATAACCGTGTGATAAATTCTTTCTATATTCGCCCATCTCTTTCCCATTTCATCATCCATTCATCCTCCTCTTTTTTCTCTCTCTTTGATCAGTCCCGCACCCCCTGATATATTATCAGTTTCTTCTCCATTGCTCACACTCTTTCCCTCTCTCCCTCTCTCTCTCTCTCTCTGTCTCTCTCTCTCTCTCTCTCTCCCTCTCTCTCTCTCTCTCTCTCTCTCTCTCTCTCTCTCTCTCTCTCTCTTACAAAACTAAAATAGGCCAACTACATTAAACTACTATCAGTGGATTGCAAGCTCCCAAATCTGCCTCTGCCTTTAATTAGTGACTACATATTCCTGACAGAAATAAGTCATCAGTCTCATCCCCGACCATGCAAATTTGGTTGAGTGACAAATCAATTAGTCTGGGCTCTGAGTGAATGAATGTGGGCGGGAACGGTGCTGAGGTCTGTTTCCCATGGAGGTCAAACAAAGGTGAGTACAGTAAGTTGGAGAAATAGAAAGTGTAATAATACATGCAGAGAACCATTAGATAATTTGGTTTTAAGAAGAACGATGCTGTAGATCTGTGGTTTACCCAAAAGATTATTACAATGAAAAAAGGATTAGCATAACCAGTTTAAAAGCTATATTGATGATTGATGTTGATAGTTTACTATATTATGTAATAAAGGCATGAACGAATGATTTGATGGTGACCAAAGAAACCTAAATCAAATTAAGAAAGCTGTAAACTCTTCTTAGTGTGACAAAGAAAACATTTCACTAGTCTTTTACAAAACTAATGTGTAATAAATGTCTTAAAATGTTACATATTTGTACCAGAATATGATTAAATCAACTTAATAACAGAAAGCCTCAGAGCCAGATCACATATTTCAACATATTTCATAATCCTGTATATTGTCAAAGCTGTTATTCCCCATTCCATTTCTAATGATCAAAGCAAAAGGCAAATTTGTACAGCCACTACACTTTGAACTAAATAACTGTTTATTGTGCCGCTATTTATATTATACATTAATTCACAAGATTACGGCATGTGCCTAGAGCCCCGATATAGTCGCTTTAATGTTTAATTTTCACATCAAATGTGTGATTAGTGAATGAGCTGAATAGACGAAAACATTAGGGAGATTTTTCTTTTAATTTTTGGTGACAATGAATCTCCAACTATTTTGGTAAGCTGATTTTGCATCTAAGCCAGAGGGCACTTGTGTTTTCAGGCTAGACACCAAAACTGCACAAAACAAAAGCTGATTGTCAACCATCATTCATAATCATCACACAGACCTCTGGGCAGCAGATTGGCAAAGTTTTGCAGTGGCAGTTATACGTGTGAGCATAGTGCTACAAATAAGCACACAACACATTTACACAGAAAGGGACACACACACACAGTCACGCTGCCACACACACACACACACACACGGTATAAACACACACTGTACCTCTCTTTGAAGAAGCGCCGAAAGCCGAAAGCGATGAGTTTGAGTACTGATTCCAGCACAAACGTAGAGGTGAAGAAATAGTTGCAGTACTTCAGGGCGAGATCCAGAGACTGGAAAGAGAGAGTAAAACAATGTGTATGTGTGTGTGTGTGTGTGTGTGTGTGTGTGTGTGTGTGTGTGTGTGTGTGTGTGTGTGTGTGTGTGTGTGTGTGTGTGTAATAGGATGTAGTATCAGCAGCAGGAGGAAACTGTAGAATTGGAATTGTTCCCATTGTTTGTAGAATTAAATCAAACATGCCAGAGGGAAAAAATGGGGCATCTTCTATTCATAGCGCCACAAACACTCACACATTACATCCCCAAACAAACATACATTTTTAAGCTGAAATGTATTTCCAGAGTATTCAAATATTCCAAAGGCAAGGGTGTTTTAATTGTCTTAAACAACCAGTACAGCTTCCTGCTGCTTCAGAGACCGGAGATGATCCAGTTTGGCTGCTTTCTCCTTTCATAAATAGAGCTGTAGCTTCTAACAAGTGGGAAGCTGCCAAATGTCAAGACAAACTGCTGACAAATACAGCCGAGACCTGTGATATTTATCTGATGCTCGGTCAGTTTAAGGAAGCGTGCTCTATTTTAAAAGGTCAAACGGGCATCTTATCTCAAGCATAATCACTTTTGCTCTCCCTCACATAAAAAAACAACAACCAACAAGCGCTATCAGGCATTTGAACTTTCATTCATCGCACATGAATGGACAGATAAATGTACTGTACAGCTAACACCACTCAAATCAGCAGTGCAATCACAGCTCCTTTGTATGGACTGCAGCTACTAGAAGCACACGCTACAGAGCCTGGATGCAGTTTCATGGTGGCTGACCAGTCAGCGGCATCACTGTGTCTTTTTAAGATGCTGCTATTTGGGGAACGGAAAGCTTTAGGAGCTGCAGTCTGGTGTAGGAAAACAGCCACACATTTGTTGACAGACATTAATACTCTGCATTAAAAACCCATCACAAGTTCTTCCTACTGAGATGGAGCTTGTAAATGAGCCTGTCTGTTTTTATCCACATTTTGTGGAACAGGCGCTTTTGGGGAAGTCAGAGCTAAGTTGCACAAAACACTAATTATTATAACAGAAATGCAAGAATGCAATATGCTTTTCCCTTCATTTGTCTAACTTGCATCCACAGCCACCACATACACATCTGTGCAGCTTTGCTTACATGAGGTTGATTGTAGTGCTCTAAGGACATGGTGATGACGTTGATGCAGATGATGAAGGTGATGATGAGGTCCAGGTAGTGATTTGTGCACAGTGTGTGGATCATCAGGCGTATGCTGCTATAGCTGGCAAAGTAGGGCAGTTTCTGGGCTTCTGTTGGTAGAAAAATACATCAATGAAGCTTTTAAACACATTCAAATTGTATTTGTATCTGATGTGTGAAACAAAGTATTATATTGACCTTCAGAGATATAAAATACTTCTCACGATCTACAGTGATCACTCAAACCTTCAGGCGAGTACAATCAGAACTTATATTCAAGCCTAATATAACAAACTGCTCCTGTTTCTTATTGAAAAGCACAACAGATCACCTTCTGTGTAGCAGAGGATTTTTCCAGGGAAGACTTGCTCCACACTGAGCGCTTAAAAGCTCAAAATGTTTGATCAATCTGGAATATATGGAAGCCCGTTTCCGCAACACACAAAAAAAAAGATGAAAAAAAAAGAAATTATGAGATAATAAAGTCGAAATCATGAGATAGAAAGTCATAATTATGAGATAAAAAGTCATAATAATGAGATAGAAAGTCATAATAATGAGATAATAAAGTCGAAATTATGAGATAAAGTCATAATTATGAGATAAAAAGTCATAATAATGAGATAAAAAGCCATAATTATGAGATAGAAAGTCATAATTATGAGATAAAAAGTCATAATGAGATAAAAAGTCATAATTATGAGATAAAAAGTCATAACAATGAGATAGAAAGTCATAATAATGAGATAATAAAGTCGAAATTGTTTGCACCCTGTGGACCTGGAGAAGGTTCAAGTCTGCCTTGAAGAGTGTGTGTTTAAGGATTCCCTATGTGATGAAGATATGTTCCATATTTGTGTGGACCTAATGTCAGAGTATAATATGAAATTAGCAGGAGGTCAGTGAAGGTCTCAAGACCTGTGTAGCCGTGAGCTGCCTGTGGCGAGTTACCGGGAGTGGAGTTTGAGGGACGTTAAGACAACGTTTAACAGTGTTGACTGTTGTTGGCGGAGGCTGCGGCCCACAGTAGCCTGTGTACTGTCCCCAAATAAACCACACAATGAGCAAGATAACGTATCGTAGCTTTCCTGCTTTTACCGGTAGCCTCTTTGAGAAACACATGCAACAGCTACATTAATAGCAATGCTATTATTTGTTGAGCTAAAACGTCAACAGTGACGCTTGCATATCGTTTGCATGGTTAGACCGGCGAGGGGATGAAGAGACTTGTGAAGACAGCGCAGATAACAGGAAGGAGAAAAGCCAACGTCACTGAAGCGCATGCGCACTTACTATCTCATAATTTCGACTTTTTATCTCATAATTTTGACTTTTTATCTCATAATTTTGACTTTATTATCTCATTATTATGACTTTTTATCTCATTATTATGACTTTCTATCTCATAATTTTGACTTTTTATCTCATTATTATGACTTTTTATCTCATAATTATGAATTTTTATCTCATAATTTTGACTTTATTATCTCATAATAATGACTTTTTATCTCATTATTATGACTTTTTATCTCATAATTATGACTTTCTATCTCATAATTATGACTTTTTATCTCATCATTATGACTTTTTATCTCATAATTATGACTTTCTATCTCATTATTATGACCTTTTATCTCATTATTATGACTTTTTATCTCATAATTTCGACTTTATTATCTCATAATTATGAGATTTTTTTTTCACCTCTTTTTTTTTTTTGTCGCGGAAACGGGCTTCCATAGAAATACCTATCAACAGGAAGAACAACTCTGACATTGTAGAGGACATTAGCAGTTATGACACTTAATGTTTATGTGTTTATTTGTATTTGTCTGTCCCCATTTCCATCTCTCTTTCTTTAGACATCACAAATTCTGATTGGTCTTGTTCACAGCTCTATGCTGATAGAAAGTGATTCTTTTGATGTGTCAAAGTAACAACAGGGGTAAAGTGAGCTATTCAGGCAGTTTATGGTTATTGTTTGTATCATATATTTTTTTTTTTATGTTTGTACAATTTTTTTTACCTGATTGTACCCATTGTTTCTCTATAAATCTATTCCTGCATCATCTTTCTCACTGTGCCCTCCTTTGTATCCTTGTTTCACTTTATTCCTGCCTCCTCCTCCTCCAAGTGTCATGTGTCTCTGCTTTTCCTTTGACTCTTTCAGCTTTTGGCCTCTTCTATACTCATTCTATCAATCAATTTCTCTCCTGCCATTCCGCTTTCTTACTTCTCCTCTTCTTTTCCATGCGCCGTTGACGCTTCTCCTCGCGCCTTTTCGCCTCTTCCACTTCCTGGTGCTGGCGGCACTTGTGGAAGTTCTCCACCACCACGCCAACAAACATGTTGAGGACAAAGAAGCTGACGATGAGGAGGAAGGAGATGAAATACAGCAGCATCCACGGGTTGTTGTTGGTCACCGGCTGAGGTTGAAGTGGTGTGTTTGTTCATGATGTGAATTGATATGAAACGATATGAAAGAAGGAGGTAAGAAACAAAACCGAGATAAGAGGGAAGGACAAAATGATTTAGTCAGATTAAAGATTGTGCCTGAAGCTCATATGCGGGTACCTGTTGGTCCACAGCCACAGCATCCAGGCCGTGATACATGATGTTTACCCAGCCGTCCTTGGAGGCGAGTACAAACAGGGACATCAGAGCCTGGACAACAGCAGGGAGAAAGCAGAAAGGAAAACTGATAAAAAATAATGTCCTGTTACACATTCCCAGAACAAACATGATGCACACCAGACATGCAGATAACACACATGTGACACTGACCTGCCCCAAGTTGTCAAAGTTGTACTTATGGTGGACCCACTTGTAGTTGGCTTGCAGACAGTCAGACTTGTTGGTGATGTTTTTGATGTCAAGGCCGAAGCAGTAGAAGAACTTGCCTTTAAACAGCTGTCAGTAGAAGAAGAGACCAAGCTTTTGATGCTGTCTGACTACTTATATAAAAGAGAGAAATAAGCCTTCACAGGCTCCGCTGATGAGATAAAAGGGTGCTTTTGAGTGAAATAATGAGCTGGTCAAAGATCCCACCAGCTGAAAATGTTTTGCAGTGATGAAAGAAGTAGGAAGACAATGAGATGTACTTTAGACAGACATGCATGTGTGCTTCAATGGCATTGAGAGGGAAAGGGATGGAGAGATTTACATAAAAAAAGAAAGAAATCATAGTAATGGGCAGGCAACCATAGCACACACAATACACTGTATTACATTATGTATGCATGCAGCATGTCTCATCAATACAGCTGTTCTCGTTTTCCTACCTGCACCCCAAGAATGCCAAAGATGATGAAGAACGCACAGCAGATGAGAACAATGTTGCCAATGGGTTTGAGGGAAGTGATGAGGGTCTCCACCACCAGCTTCAGCCCTGGAGCTCTGCTAATCACCCTGAGGAGAGCAGAGGGGGGAGAGCAAGATAAGACAAATAAATAAAAAGTGTCTTATTTAAATGTAATCCTTATTTTACATTTTCTGTCCATTTTTGAGATAAATCTTTGCTTTTTACTTGAGAAGATAATACCAAAAACAAGGCCGATTTTCAACATAACATGAAAATCCGCATATGCAATTTACGTCCTAATTATTACTTTGTCCATACCTGAGGGGACGCAGTGTTCTGAGCAGCCGGAGTACTCTAAGTACACCCAGGATCTTGGCCCCACCCGCCATGGACACAACAATGTCAATCAAAGACACAAAAACCAGGAAGCCATCCAGAATGTTCCAGCTGCTGCGCAGGTAAGCCTGCTCACCCACATACAGACCCATGGAAACCACCTGGAGAGAGACAGGTTGGTGAGGCAGCCTATTACGACATGGACTGTCTGTTTCTGAACCAGCTCTGTGAAATAAACTGTCAAGTGTGTTGCACAACAAAAAAAAACAAGGTGAAACTAAAAGAACAAGTGGATGAGAGTGGAGATACAGACATGAAAAGTCATCAGCAACTGTAGAACAACAGGCTGTTGACACTAACAAGATATTTTACACACTCAAGCTCACACACACACACACACACACACACACACACACACACACACACACACACACACACACACACACACACACGCACAGACATACATACATACACACATGCCAAGAGGGTGTCCAGAGCAGACATAGACTTCATCTCACATACATAATATGTGCGCAAAAAAACAAAACAGAACACACACAGCAAAATGGCACCCATGTTTAATAATGAGATACACACACACACACACACACACACACTTGCAGGTGACACACATTTATTGTAATATCCATTGGTGCAGCGATATGCTGTGTATGTCACAATGCTTTTGACTTTGCTCGCAAAAACATTGTGAAACCATTTGACATTATCATGGTCCTCTGTGACGGAGAGATGTTACACAGGCATTGTAATACAAATGCACACAGCTGGATTTGGTGTTTTACGAAGCAGCAGTGGGAGCATCAAAAATCTGCAACTGACATTTGAAGCTGTTTGCCAAGTGTCTGGTAAAGCTTCAGAGGGACGGTGGGGGTTAGCGTGCAAACATATCAAGGTGGTGGAAAGATCAGCGCCTGGCAAACATTTTACTGTAGATCTGAATGCCAAAACGTAACAACAACATATAGAGGTCACAATTCTGATTATATATTGTTGTTTATTCTAATAATTTATTTATTCTTTGTCATATAACTACAATCTCTCAACCTATTTTTTAATAGAGAGAGAGAGCTAAATTGTGTCTGAAGCTGCCTCATAAAAAAAAATAGTTCTGAAAAGTTCTGCAACATGCTGACCAATTCCTCAACCCTGCTGTGTTTTTTATGTGGCTGCACCTTGTACACAGCGCTAGACTCAGTGGTGGAGTCCTACGGAGAGATTAATGCCACACAAACAAGCAACACACATTATGAAGATACGCAAAGACTTGGACAGACAGAGACACAGAGGGGAGGCATGTACGGCTCGGTCAGGGGGCTGACAAGCCTGTGGCTCCTTGACGGGCTGTGATTGGTTAATAATTGATTGTGGGAGTGCATAATTGATGGCCCACTTGTGCCAAAGTCTTTCGCAGAGACTACAGAGACAGTGGCGGAGGGATAGAAAATAAAAGAAAGGAAGGGTGGGGAAAGATTGGGAGTTGGGGAAAAAAAGCAGACTGATGAGAACAGAGGGACTTTAGGGAAGTGGAAACACAGACTTAAAAAAGAAGCAGTCAACATCGGCGAGGAGAGGAAGAAGGAGAGAGTGTGGGGGAGTGCTGGAGATGGACTGCATCCAAAAAAGAAGACTAGCTGCTAATTAATGACATTGCTTAATTGCTCTATTCTCCAAAGCAACATGGGAATTGCCAAGAAAGAAGGGTAAGGGAGGGGTTGGGCTGTAGGAGCACTGAAGCGAAGTCAATTCAGCAAGAGAGACAGACAAATAGGGAGGACAGACAAAAAAGATGACTGTGTAGCGCCCAGACTGTAAGGGCACAGGACTCATTGGTAGTAAAAGAGACAGGTTGCAAAATGTTACCTTGAGTGTCATCTCGCTCACAAAGATGGCAGTAAAGATGTAGTTGGAGATGGTGAGAAAGACTCTTTCCTGGACCCAACAGAGGGAAAGATAGAGAGTTAGACGGAAAGAATAGATGGGATAATAAGAGGTAGTAAACTCTCACGTACTGTACCTTTAAGATACACTTTAATTAGTTTCTCGAGAATACATGGAGCTATCTCAAAAAGGCTGCAGACAGGAGCTTCTAGGCACAGATCCATACTTCAGAGGAACTTACCAAGCTGCCCTGTAGTATCTTGGGCCTCTCCAGAGCGACTGTAATGCAGTTGGAGAAGATGAAGGCCAACACCACATAGTCAAACAGCTTATGGGCGATGATGGACTGACATATCTGTCTGAATCTGGAGGGGAGGAGAGGAAAAGAGAGGAGAGCAGATCATGAATGAGTTGAAGAACAATAAAGGAAGGTTGGAAGCAAAAAGTAGATGAATAGAGGTTGACCACACTCTGCAGAGACACGTTTTAAAGACTTCTTCCATCCAATCAGAATGGTTGCCAAGTCCCCTGATAGTGCAAGGGAGTCCCCTTACATCTCATTGAATAAATAGCCTCATTCATCCACTGTTTACATTGCTCCTAATTCAAAACAAATTACATTAACAACACTTTCTGAAGCACCAGACTCCTGAGTACAATGCTCTGTTGGGAGGGCAGAATAAAGAGATGAGAGAGAAACAGTGAGAGAGAGAGAGAGCGAGAGAGAGAGAGAGAGACATACAGAAAGAGATGGGACGTATAAATAGCGAATATGCATTTTAAACCTTAACATGTGACACTGTGCACTGCCAAAACGCAATTAAATATCTTTGTGACAGTGTTTATTGGAACGGATGAAAAGAAATAGAATGAATCCAATGGGAGAGGGAGTGTATTTTGGAACAAGCACAGGGACATTTCAATGCCTTTTATTAACCAGTTTCTATTTAAACTTCAGATTTCAATACAGCATCACTACAAGTTATTGTAGAATGTAATGGATTGTTTTACATTCACCCCCTCAGGCCTGTTTCTTGCTCTCCAACAGGAGGCAAGGAAATATCAACAGGGCAGTGATCAATACTCTAATGTAGTCCTTCTCCGTGGAAGCTTGGCAACCTGTCCTTCCTATTGATGAGGTGAAGAACAGAATCTGCCCACCCATCCTTGATATTGTTTTGATGAAACACGTCCTGTGGCCAGCCGATAATGTTTGTGTGAGAGGCTGCCGGAGTCTTTGGCTACGAAACAGCCCACATTTTGCGGCAGCCAAATTTTGATGCAGACAATCAGTGAATGCGCTGTAGACAACAGATTTGATTGAAAGTGGAACAGAAAAAGGGGTTCGGGGTGTAAAAGCGACTCACTTGTTCTGTGGGGAGAATAGGAAGACAGACCAGTCCTCTCTGGACTCACACCACTCTGGTTTGTACGCTTCTAACATCTTCTGGACGCGGAAGCACAAGCTCTGCAACACACATATCAACACACGCACATCATGGCATGCACCCAAACACACACACACACACTCACACACACACAAAGACCATGCACCATGCACAAAATAATCGGGCAACAAACCGCCTGTTTAGACTCGATATTTAAATTATTTACGAAAGTGAAACACTTCTATAGCAACAGCTCGGAGCATCCTCCGACATTACCATCTGTATAGCTCTCTCCCCCGCTGTCTAAATAGTCCTTTCTAATTAATCTTGTTTCTCTCATACACAGACTTGTTTACAATGAAAACAATGGGACTCCCACGAGGCCCAGGTGATAGGGAGTGCAGGCTTCATACAAACTACTTGAAAATCCTACACAAGAGAGTGGGAGATTACCGCACGTGTAACATCTTGTACTTTAACAACAAAAGCTAATGGTTTGGTTATTGGGAATCACAAGCTCACATTGTGGTTCTTTGTTCTTTTTAGACGCTGATACAGACCGTCTCAAGGATGCTTATCTGAGTCTGTGTAATTGGAGTATCATAGGGAAGTCGTATGATTACTCCACTTACTCACCAGGCTTTTCCTAATGCTATTACCGTTTTACTCCCTCCCACACACACTAAACGGTAACTTACATATTCAATGTCATCGTCAAGGTCCTCCCGGTCCTTGCTGCGTGTGTTAACCTGGGGGAAGACGTCGGCCATCAGCTGGCTCTGGGGGTTTGCCCCTCCGGCCTGATCAGTGTGGTGTCGAGGAGGCAGCTGGAGAAGCTGAGACAGGGGAGTCTTCCCATTGCAGTCTTGGTGTACCCCTCCTAAGACACCCAGAGTGTCGAGCCCACCTCCACCACCACCACCACCACCACCTCCACCGATAACCATCCCCTTGTGGAGAGCATGGAGCGTAATTGGGGGCAGCGGGAGGTGTGGCAGGGCCGGAGGTCCTGGGACCTGCAGCAGGTGGGGCAGCTCCAGTGATAGAGCTCTGCGGTCCCTCCTGGGTACAAAGTGGCCCGGCAGCATCGGATGAGGAAGGTGAAGAGAGTTTGGAGCAACAGCGGGAGGAGAGAGGAGAGACTCCTCCTCATCCTGGTTAAGATGATGGAGGTGGCGGCGCGGCGATGAAGAGGCACGGGGACCCCGGATACGAAGGCTTCCTCCGACTACTCCGCCAAGACCCCCCAGGCCGTAGCCATAGAAGGGCCTTGCAGAGGTGGGGGTGAAGGCTGGACTAGCGGTGGGAGACGAGGAGGAGCACGGGCGGCATCCTCCCAGGCTGTTCCAGCTGGAACGACGGGCCCACAAGGCCTGAGGGTGGGTAGGCTGTGGGCGACCCCAGTTGTGATAACTTCGACCTGGAAACTGAGAAAGAGAGGGAGAAGTTTGTTCCATGGCCTGTATTGTATTTCTGAGCCACACTCTAGATCGGCTCTGGCAGTCCGGATTACAAACAAAAAATAAACAGAACCAATCCATCTCACTATAAGGAATAACATAATAACATTGTTGCCGCAAATGATTGCTCTTGTCAAAGGTATTTCCTATGAAATTACTTATATTTATAAATTCTCAGTTTCCAAAAGTCTGTTCCACTTACCATTGCCCTCTGCTCCAAGTTGGCCCGACCAAGAGAAATAACACTGTTCTTCCTGGAGCCGAGGGCAAAGGTCAACCTCTCCCCTGGAAACAGACCATGGGGAAGTGCGGACAAGTCCAGGTGCCCATTTGGGGTTAGTGTAGAGATCTTTGGGTCTGTAAGAAGGACGGAGTGGAGAGAAGGAAACAAAAGAAAAGGGACAAGTGGTGATAAAAGGAGGGAGGAGGAGAGGTAATATGGACGAACAGGGAAAACAGTTCAATAAAAAAAGAAAGCATTAAACAAGCCCTTCCCTCCTTCTGTTGCATAACATGGCACACTCCATCACGTTACAACATAAACGTCCTAAAACAATGTTATGGGCAGCTCAGAGAGGCAGAGGAAGGATTAATTTACACTAAATCACCTTAGAGGAGTCAGAGAGGGGCTCGTAAGGAAGAAAGAGAGGAATATCTGCCAGTGGTTTGTCCGCTCTCTAACATCTTTTAGTGGAATAGGACTCCAGGAACAATCAACTTTCTAAATGCTTTTCTTTTCAGGTAAGCTGACATTTAAAAAGGCACATTTGGGCTCAGAAGGACTGCGATCAGACATCATCAGAGGCCTTCCTAATGTGCTGCTGAATGCTATTCCATACTGCATGACACTTCTGCTGATTCCTGGGGAGTTCACTTTTGTTTTGCCTACAGCGTGAAGAGGGGAGGGGGGGTGTATGGAGACGTGACATCTGGCATGCATTATTTAAAGCTGGTACATCTTATATTTCTGCCAGGAAAAAGATAGTTAGACAACAGGCAACAATTTTAATGCCCTCGGCACAATGAAACAGCTGATAGTGCTGAATGGCTGAATGGCTGGATGGCTGGAGGCCTTAAAACACATATATGATAGTACACCTTTTACCAGTCAGACTGAAGAAGGCAAATATCTGAGATTATAATGCTGGGAACAGTTTTGCATGTTTTCAATTCCGTTGAAATATGATTTCAGAGGTGAGATGAAAATCAATCTTTATTAAACAATAAAGCCCCGAAAGGCATTTTAATACCTGAGAGATGCAGAGAGTCTTTCTGCTTATCATTCTCCTCAAAATTACAGGAAGACCTGTCATCGTCCGAGTAGGAGCGGTTTGCATCACCCTGCATGGGAAAGAGGGAGGAGATGAACAGGTGAGAGAGAAAGATAGACAGGGCGAACATGGGAGTGATGGGGGGACACATCAAGGAAGAGGAGACGTAATGGAAGATGAAGGAAGAGTAAGGAGCAGAAAGTGGTTGAACGTGTAGAAATAATGACCAATCACAAGTTAATTTAAATAGTAACCGCCAATCATTCCTTCTCTCCTATTACCAAACTCTCTAAAGGGTGATTTTTTCCCAAGCCCAGCTGGTATATTTCACTCATCAAATCTAGCTCTCAAACACTGAGGTTCAATTGTAACCCAGTTTATCTATACAGTTTACTTGTTTTCTCATCCGTGAACTATAAAACAGGAACTCTCCGTCTGTGTGTCCTTCGCTTATCTCGGGAACCGTTCATCTGATCTCCTTTTCACTTAGCGGGTGTATTTCTGGGGACGCAGGAGCGTGGAGTGTCATTTGGAATTTGGAAACGGGGGAACAGGGCTCTGCAGACCGAGCCGAGCACGTCATGTACAGCGAGCAACACTTTTTCTGCTGGATGCTGGAGGTACTGACTGAACTCTCCTTCACTTCCCTAGAGCCAAGACACACGCGTTGATAGCCGACAGGAACGGAGCCACAGCACTCTGCCGTCGCAAATCAAATTGTGTACGTGTTTGCCGCAAATATAAATATACATACATAAATCTGTGCTCTACTTTATAGAAGTGCTGTAATTAAGTAAAAACAAGTGACTTTAATGCCTATTTGGAATTTATTGCATCCGGTGAGTGTTTCTGACCAATGTGTTTCTGACCGATGAATGACCAAGTAGCCGCACTAAGCCGTGTTTCTGGGTGTGACGCAACTATGTCCAGACAGGTGTATTGCTGAGGAGCCATGAAAGTGCCGTGTCAGTCAAGTGTGAAGTTGTTTGATGAGCGGTTCTCCAGAAAG
Source organism: Taurulus bubalis (assembly GCF_910589615.1). Classification (NCBI taxonomy): domain Eukaryota; kingdom Metazoa; phylum Chordata; class Actinopteri; order Perciformes; family Cottidae; genus Taurulus; species Taurulus bubalis. The sequence goes on from NC_136605.1 coordinate 15,942,810, forward strand.
CTCCAAACAGCACAGGCTGAGCCCAGTTTAAACAGGTTTTGCATGGGCACTGCACTAGTTTCTTCAACATATGACTGATTGTGTCACATTCTCAGCTTATAGCAAACAATACAAAATAGAACTACATGACATGATTATGTCTTTTGCAAAGTGCATACTATCCAATGCCCTGAATCAGTACGTCTTACCTCAGCTTGGAAACCTTCAACCAAGATGGCAACCAGCAAGTTGAAGAGCACATAGTTTCCGAACGTCATAAGAGCTACAAAGTAGAGAGCGGCACAGGGCGAGGTGGATGCCATCCCATTGTACAGCACCATGTTCCAGTCCTCCTGAGTCAGAATCTACCCAAAATACAAATAATAGATAGTACCGTACATACACAGACAAAAGAAAAAACACCCATTTGACAGCAGACTTAATCAAGTTATGAAACTAAAGTTTTGAAAGTGTGTGTCTGTGTGTGAGTGTTTGTGTGTTTAACCTGAAAGACGGTGACAATGGCCCAGAGCAGAGAGTCAAAGTTCTTCCTGTCTGGCACTGTGTCTCCTGCATCTGTCTTCAGACTGAACTTACAACCAAAGATATGCATCCCCAGGATACTGCAAAACAAGAGGAGATTTGTCTCGTGATTCAGCCAAACATGCTGTCATGGAATAAGACTCATGGGCTCCATATACTCCATATACTCCAAATACTTCAATGATACCTGCAGACAATGTGAGGAATTATGGTATTGGATATAAAAATAGACAGAGTATAGATTTAGAGATGATCAAAAGCAGAGCAATGAACAAACCCTTACATATTCTGTACATAAACATATTGCAAAACCATTACAATCTTCTATTTCTGTTTCATTCCAAGCGTTACATTTATGTCTTTCACTCTTTCCCTCCCTCCCTCCCTCTGCTCTTTTTCTTCTCCCTGCACCCATCTGTTTGCTGTCACCAAGGGACTGTGAAACCCAGACAACTCATTCATCGCAGCGTTCTTTAGGGGTTTATGAGAGGTTTTAAAAGTTGATGTCTTAGCCGAGAGGTACTTTACATTAACTGCTCACTAAAAGCTACAGGGGTGAAATGTAGAGGCAAAATGCTACTTGCTCAGCAGCATTAGCTGGTTTAAACCTCTGATGCCATCTGTCTTACTGCTGCGCTGCAGGCGTAAGGGGGCTGGCATCAGGTACGCATACACTCATGCACGTTAAGATACAAGCATTACGCTGCTGTTGAGCTCATATCTATCAAATAAAAATGAGTCACAATTACAATTAGAATAAATCATTAAAACAATAATGATTCTGTTCATACTATCTTCATTTTTGGTGGTCGCCCATAGAGGTGGAACTGGAGGGGAAACAGAGTACATTGTGTGTGTGTGTGTGTGTGTGTGTGTGTGTGTGTGTGTGTGTGTGTGTGTGTGTGTGTGTGTGTGTGTGTGTGTGTGTGTGCTGTGGGAGGGCAACAAGATCAGGCTCAGGTTAATGAGTATGTTTTTATTAATTGCAGTTTTCAGCATCTGCATCACAATATTCACTTGGATACAATGTTAAAGGCTGTATTGACAATACTTAGAGAATCATTTTGAAATATGAGGACAACTCTTCCTCTCTGTTAGATTTCATAGTTGACATAGTGGAATGATTGGATGGGTTTATACTGAATTCATGCAAAGCAGATGGTGCCCTGCTAACCATCTTTACAGTCAAAACTAAATATATTCATATTCAATTTAAATCAAACTAATCTACCAAAACTTCGTTAGAATTTGAGCTGACAGTTTAACAGTTATGTTTTTCTGTTATCATTGTTTTTTGGCCCGAGGCCTATCTGTCTAATTTAGTGGAAATTAAAAAAGTTTATTGTAGTCAAATTTATAGCTGACAGACACACGACTTAAGGTGCTTAGAACTTTCATGGCAGAAGTAATCCTGGAGAAGGAGGCAGGTCAAAGAGAAAAGCCTCGACACAGCTGAGATACAATTTGGGGGCAAAAATGATGTGGAACTCCAATAATTGCAAGTTAATCCTATTATTTTGCACAAACTGTGGCCTCTGGCTATGACTGCCTCCACCAAGATCAGCTACTATGTTTGACTTAATCTGCTGGTATTCTATCACTGCTTTTTTTTTATTTATTCAAAGGTTTGGAGGGTCAACAAAACAAGCTGTCTGAGACTGTTAACTGTCAGGCACAGAACTGCCCAGTGCACACGGAGGATACACAGGCATGCACACACGGTCCGCAACTTCACAATTCATGTTGACACTTTCCTGCCCTCTCTGTGTCTTACTGATGTATTTTCAGAGCCATATTCCACATAAATACATGTCCCTGTGCCCCTCTGTTACCTGAAGATGAAGATGAAGAGCATAAGCAGCATACAGAACGTGGCCACGTTGTCCATAGTCTTCATCAGCACAACCAGCTGCCGCCTCAGTGCAGGCATGAACCTCACCAGCTTAATGACCCTCAGCAGCCTGAAGGTCCTGAGCACTGACAGACCGCCGTCTGCCTGACCAATGATCTCACACACACTGCATGTGTTGAGCCGGGTGGACGTGTGTGTTAAACAGAGAGGGAAAGAGAGAAAGTGACAAGTTGGAAGATGAAATTGAAAGAGAAATGTAAAAATGGGTGGAGTGAAACATTTGGAATGTTATTATCATGGAATGTAGGGAGAGGAGGATTAAAAAAAAAAGAAATACAAATGAATAGAAATGGAAAAGGCCAGATTAGAGAAGATAAGGGGATGAGTTGGTCCTAAATACTGAATAAAACACAGATATACAGTATAATCTATACTGGTTTGAGAAGGGATACTTCAGCATTTTTACACATTTTATTCCCACATTGCATTTCATATAGCAAACATTTGTCACATAAAGAAGTTGTAGTTTAATGCAAAACTCCATGTGGAATACACCAAAACAAGGACAATCTGATTGTCCTTGTCAATCTGATTAGATTACATGTGTGTACAAAAGCTCTCATTTAAGCTGCGAATGTAATGACAGTGTTTGTAAATATTATATCTCAATCACGAAATGGTAGCACGCTCCACTTGACAAGCTAACTTAACATTTGGCATATCAATATTGTTTGCAGACCTGATGATGACAATGATGCCATCAAAGATGTTATAGGGGTTCCTCAGGTACTCAAAGAAGCCAAAAGCAGTCAGCTTCAGGATCATCTCCAGGGTGAACATGCTGGTGAAGACAATGTTGCAGATCTCCAGGACATTGGTCAGCTGGTCGGGCTGCGTGGAGGGGTCACAGAAACAGAAAAACAAAATGAGAAACATACCAAGTAAGATGTGGGAAACAGTCGGGCAAAGAGTGGTAGGCAACATCTAAGAGGGCTTTGAGATATGAGCATTCCAGGTTAAAAACAGGGTGATGATATCCACGGAGAGGCAGGTACAGACAAAGAGATAAAAACAATCACCGCTGCCGCAACAAAAGATGCTGGGGCCACTGCGGAAACAATTGTGTACGCATCACATTTCTCCGCCTGTGTTGAAAAGGCTGTCACTCAAACGGAAAATTCTTTCCTTCCTGGAAAAGAAAATGAACGCACACACCTTATCTTAGATGGGCGACAGACAGAGAGCAAGGGAAGAGACTTGTCTTTTGTCTCTTTTTTTTTTTAGCACAGCTGTTTATGTAAACTTGTAAAGGAAAACTCATATTAGAAACAAAACAAAAAATCGGACAGTGAGAAAGGGAATGGAGAGTGTGTAATGTCTGTGTAACACATGGAGTCATATACTGGCTGAGTAGGGATAGGGGGGCATGTTATCTGGACTTGGCAAAGAAAAACACACACACACACACACACACACACACACACACATATATATATATATATATATATATATATATATATATATATATATATATATATATATATGAACAGAACACAAAAGAAAGAAACACACACGCGCCAGTCAATCCCGGATTTATTTCCATTTGTATGTGTATTGTGTGTGTGTGTGTGTGTGTGTGTGTGTGTGTGTGTGTGTGTGTGTGTGTGTGTGTGCACAAGCAGACTCGCTTTCTGAAGATATACTTTGTGTGTGTGAATGTGTGATATGGATCAGATGCCTTCTCTGATACCCCTTGAATTTCAGTTTCAAAGCCGGTGGAGAAATAGCCAGCTCGGCGTGCCAAAGTTAGCAAACCGTGTCAGAGGAAAACACACTCTCAGCTCTCCCCCTCCTCTAATCCGCTTTTTCTCCCAATCTATCTCCATTCCTCTAAGTTCTCTGTCCCCTTTTTTTCCTCTTTCAGAGTCTCATTATCTGGCAGACACATCTCTACCCAATCAATAGCCTCCTGTCGATCAGAGGAGGGAGCACGGTTGAGGAAGAACCCGCCTGGAGGAGAAACCGAGGAGCCGAGCAAAGGGATTGTTTAGGGGTAGATGATGACATGATGGAGGAGAGGAGAGGGAAATACTCGATTAGAGGGGGGAAAGAGTAAGAATGATTCACGGGGTTGGAGACTCATTTGAGCTCGGTACGGTGGCTCACCACTTCTAAACAATTTAGTTATTACACACATATGAAAACAAATATATATTAATAATGTGTTGTATTAGAAGAAAGGGAATGTTGGGATAAATGGAGTTTCATCCCTCAGGATCTTTAACCTTAACCTACGATTTATTGCCATTGACAGAACCATCACAGCTCTTGACACCACAGTTTAAATCAGACAAAATACCATCAATCCTCCCTGTCTTTTCTGCTTTTCTCCATCTTGACCCATTACCTGTCATTTCCTAACCCCGTTTCTCCTCATGTCTTTGTACCTGTGTTCTCCAATGTAAAATGTTCCCTAATATTCCATCTCCTAAATAATATATTATCCTCCCATTCTCACATACCTCTCCCTGTTTCTCTTTTGTATGCCTTCAGTCAGTGTGTGAATGTTACTTGAATATGAATGCACGAGCTAACTTCCAAACCTGAATTCCAATGTGCCAATTTCTTTTCCACACAGAGATGTCCAGACACGGACGCACATAACAAGAATGCAAATAGCAGCTCATCTTTAAATTTGCTCACGTGCAACATCATTTCATGACTAAGTGAGCAAAACTCAAACATAAATATGTAAAAAAAACAGCTTTGAGAGTCAAAGATCACAAAGGAAAATATGCAAGGACATACCTCCCGCAGAACAAAATTATTGTTTTCATTTGAAACCACACACTTGACGTGAACATTTCCCTTAAGCAGGGTGTGGTGCGAGTAACGAAGCCTTGTGGTTAGTTAGTTTTCGAGGAGAAGCACATCAGCTTCAGAGTTCCTGTTTTTCGAACACAATTGCAAGACGGAAGACTTTTCACTGCCGAGCAGAAACACACTTGAATCACTGCTTCTGTGTCAGCCTGTGGAAATTGTGGCGAGATCGACTCGAGAGAGAGAGAGAGACAGAGAAAGCGTCTGCGAGTGTGTGCATGGAATTGTGTTTGTGTGTTTCTGCATACGTGCCTTCTTTGAAACGCACACACACACTCACACACACACATAATCACGCAGGGAATTGAGCTGAAAACTGCTGTGTAACGGGAGTCTGCTTCGCTCTTCCCGTCTCACTCGTCTCCTCCTCTTCCTTTCCCCCTCCCCACAACCCTTGTTTTATTTTTAGAGTCTTCAGAGATGAGAGAAAGCAACTACTCTGTACGCTGTCAAAGAGTGCGTGGGTGGATGAGAGAGAGAAGTGGGGAGACGGAGGTTGAAATTGGGGGAGGTAAAAGAGAGTCAGACAGTAGAGACACTTGGGGGTAAGGAGGTAAGGACGGAAGGGAGGAAGACAGCGAGGGAACAAAGGAGCGAATGGGAAGGAACATGCAAAGGAAAGGTGCACAGAGGGATTTACGGAGAGAATAAGGGCAGAGAAGTGGAAGTAAAATTAGCAAAGGGGGGAGTAGAATGGCATGAGTTCAGAGAGAGAAATGAAGGAAAAATAAAAAGCAGCTTGTGTATGTACCTGCATGAGTTTCTGTTGGTGCATACACATACATATAAAACAAGATATTTGTTCATGTGCTGCATACACTGGACACAAATGGACGTTTGTTTATGTGTGCACACTTGCATGTGTTTGTATATTCATGCATGCATGCATGTGTAGTGTTGGCAGGCCTCTCTCTCTCTCTCTCTCTCTCTCTCTCTCTCTCTGTCTCGCCTTGTCTGTCTCTGAGGAGCCTGGCCAATGTTAAAAGCCAGCTTGGTTTTGTCTGCCGCTAGGCTAAATGTTTACACCTCTGTCAGGAAGCTGCATGGCAGTGATGCTCCACTCCCACACGCATGTCATCTGCTATTATGATATTTCTAGTAGCAAGGCTTCATCAGCAGTGATAGTGGTTCATCTGCTGAGGCTGAGGTAATACGTGGGAGTGAGAAATGATTACGCTAACCGATCTATTTACGTTGTAGTATGTCAGTCTAGAAATATTAACAGCAATGCATTTGCTGACAATGAATGGCAAGGACCATTGTATTTATCAATATCCAAAACATTCACTATCTTTGGCTAATTACAGGCATCTGGAATCAGTTCACAAACACAGTATACCCCTCTCTGGTATTAGTTTAACAGTTAAAGGCCTCTCTTCAGTTCAAATGGCGTGTATTGTAACAGTGTCAGTAACAATGTTCATGTGATAGAATAAACTATATCATCTTACCTGGTTATGATGCTCGATGCCCATACTGATAGTGTTGATGAGGATAGCGATCATTATGCCCCTGCTGAAGTACTTGCTCTCTACAATGCCCCAGAGTTTCCTCCTCATATCATTCCAAACGTCTTTACAATGTCCAAAGCATGTCCTCTTCCTCTTCTTCTCTCCATCTCCCTTCTCCTCGAGATGGTTCTCGTCCTTGCTCGTCTCCTTCACTGCATCCTCCTCATGTTCCTCCCCGTTGGTGGAGTCTCCCACCGCCCTCGCCCCCTCTTTCAGTGATAATGCACAGATAGGGCAGTCCTCGGGGTTCGGAGGGACAGTCAGACCGATGGAGTTGGCCAGTGGCTGAGAGCCGTTGTCTTGCTTGTTCTGGTGCGGACAATGGGACGCTAGAGAGATGGGAATAGAAAATTAAAAAAGAGTCTATATGCGCACTTTCATTTCATCACTCAGGTGCTCTTTTGCGATGCAAAATATACAGGATGCGAGCATTTGCAGTAGTTGCAAAAGTTTCTAAATTGTATTTTGGGCCAGAACAGTGCCAGCTACACCTCGTTGGTGGCTGTACCATATTTCATTTAACTTACCATCCATTATGTGGGCATGAATTACACAATCAAGTCAGGTCAACTAAAACATATTCAACTCATACTGTTAAACAACGGCATGTGTTGTCTGAGATGAAAATGTTAAATGTTACATACGACATATTCACATAGTCATTTGCTGAGGCCCTCCGACTCACTTTTTGGGTGCCTGGAATGATGCCGCTCTCCTTTCACGTTCCCTCCGCCGCGCCTGTTGCCCCTGCCTCCTCCAGCTGGCGGGGGTTTGCCCCTCAGCTGGTAGTAGAACGCTGCCGATCTCCTCTTAGCCTTGCGGAGGACGTGGCATACCAGCTGGAAGATCTCCTCGTAGCAATCTCCTGGCTCAGCCATGCTGGCCAGGGTGGAGGATGACAGGCACTGTGCCCTTTGCTCCTGCATCAGCTGGTGCTCCCGCTGTTTCGTCTCAGAGAACTGGGTGGCGATAACCACCAGGCACAGGTTGATCATGAAGAATGAACCGATCTGGACGGATGGAGAACAAGGAACAAAAAGTTACAGACTGGATGTAGGTGGGACTTCTTGGGTGAGTCCAAAAGCGAGTGCAAACAATGGAAAATGACTGCGGGGATTAAGAGCTACTATCTAGCCCGAAGAATAACTTGTTTTATAGAAAAGAAAGTTGTTAAACAGTAAGTGCAGAAATCAAGATTAAACAAACTTAACCCAGAGGCAACCCAAACTAAAAGAATAAGAACCAGTGCAGTGTCTTATTTAAATAACCAGACTTTTGGTTTAAGAAACATGAAATATGTAAAGAATTGTGATTTCCCAATGGTAAATATAGACTTTGAGCTCTCACACTGGCTGATTCTAACAATGTGTGCTAATCCCCTTGTAGAAATGATACGCCGCATGTTAAAGGCCTCTTAGGGCCGGCTTCCCAACAAACCGAGGCTGATGGGAGTCGACGGACAGAACCAACACACAAGCCCAAAGCACAGCGTCCGCCTATCTTTCACTTTCCCTCCCACCTCTACTCCAACTCTTTCTTTACTATTCTCCCGTGCTGCACAACGCTTACAACGAACATGTCTTTGCCCATCAGTACATCTTTATTTGTTAGCTTTTATTTCCTTAAAATGAGTCAAAGTGAGGGTTGGAGGGATCGTAGCAGAGAGCATTGTGGGTGGTACGTGCATGGCTGACCCTTTTAGTGGCAGTAATGGGAATCACTACAGGACAGCTAAAATGACTTTTATTGGACAACTCTGAGCTGGATATGGAACAATGATTAGATCAATATTCGCTAATGCTGAACAACTCAAAAAGCGGACTTGGCAGCTTGTAGCAGAGTCTCAGTTTTGTTCATTAACAATCCGTACATGTTTCGCTGTTTCTCCTCGGACAAAGCTCTCAAACAGACACGTATTGAGAACAACCATAGACGGCCATATGCACCTACGAGGCTAAAACATCTGGAGCTGGAACACTCAATAAAACATGCACAGATATACAAATTCAGACTTAATGACCGTCCGCCTATAGACTTTCATCCCGAATGATCAAAGATGCAGGGGAAGGACTGGAGAAGCTGGGAGGAATGAAAAAAAGGAGCGAATCCAGAGATAGAGAGAGGAAACATAGCAGGGAGGTAGAAAGGGAGGAGAGATGCCCATCTGTGTCCTGTGGGTCAAACAGGTCTGCAGGTGTGTGGGCCTTTGATTTCCCTCCAGGCTCTCGCTTCTGTGTGTGTGTGTGTGTGTGTGTGTGTGTGTGTGTGTGTGTCGACAGTATTCTCTGATTCTGATCAGTAGACAGCTTTGCGCATAATCAGGGAGGGCAGTCCAATATCACGCACTCAGATGATCACTGCATTATGCATGCATGCAAACACACACACGCACGTACGTTCTCACTCACACTGACAAAAGGATGTGTGATCACACACTCACGTACACAAATTAGGATGGCAGGCTTATTTTACAACAAATTGCAAGTGTCTATGTGATTCCATACAGCAGCTGTCACATACATTTATGTGTATACATATACTCTCTTTTTAACACACACAAACACCTGCCTAATAACTGCCCTCGCTGAGCTCAAAATCACTTTAATCCATTTACACACACTTTTCAATCTGACACCAATAAAGACTCTGAGACGGAGCACTTGACAGTATATCAAGTGTCGAGCAGATATAGTTGAGACTCTGTCTGACACTGGAGGTCAACTTGAGTTTTGTACCTGGGAACAAAAGCTTACAGGATCAACTAACAAGCTTAAAGCACAGGGCGCTGTAACTTCATAATGACAAAACACACGCACACACAGAAACAGAATAACTACACAACGAAAGAATGAGAGTCAAGGTGACCCTCACTGTGTGAACAACACCTTTGGGACTCGTGAAAGTGCCTGACTGAAAACTACTGTAACAAACACAAAGTTTGACTTCACATCAGGACGTAATCAACTGTTCAGTTCAATGTTATGTGTTCTGCGCTGGTTATGACTATAACTGAGGAATGGGGCTAAATAATCCAGATGCCATGAGATTGCGATCAATGTTGCAGCATAAACCCAGCAAAAGCGATTACACAGGGACTCCATGTCAACTATCTTTTGGTGCCAAAAGGTGTTTACACTGGGAGTGCCACCCTCAGATCAGATCTGCCAGAGAGGATGAAATGTGAAGCCTCAGTCACGATGTCAATAATCTCCACTGTTGTGATGACGAAGTCTGTGGATGTTTTGTCGGTCTTGCACTCTTTTAAAGTGTGCTTCCTTTTCAATATATTCTCGTGGGGAAATTGTTCAGTGAGCTTGTGACTGATTGGTGTATTCACTAACTCTCCATTCATTAACTCTTACTTGTCTTTCTTTAATATCATTTTGCAGTTCTCCTCTCACCTCATTTCCTCTCTGGTCTTTTTTTTATCTCACCTTCAAGCTTTACAAAAAACTGCGTGTTTATTTCTTATTGTGTTCACCTGCTGGTGGGAAACCTCTGGGACTTTTATTGTACGTCTGCTGCTAAAGAGCGACTGAATGCAGGTTTTGCAGACAGCCAATGGCATATGAATGCAGAATTAAAGAACCTCTATTGTGCCATCATCTGGCATGGCACACAAAAAGCTGATCTAGCTCTTACACATGTGTGCAGACATCGTTTTTGTCTTTTGGATATACATTTTATCGTCCACTTCAACTCCTCTTCTCTCTCTTTTTTTTCCTACTCATCACCAAATTAATATTTCATAAGATCCACTTCTTTCCCTCATAAATGTATTGTAGTCAGTCCTTTATTCTACTATTGATATAAATACATATAGGAATGCATTTTACTTACAATGATGAGTAAAATGAAGTAGATGAAGTTGTAGAAGGAATGGGCATCCATCACATAATACATGATCTCCACCCAGCCCTCCAGAGTGATCACCTGGATGAGGAGGAAAGATTATTTTCAGTTAAGAAGAGAAAATTAAGAAATACATACTTACACGTTAATGTGACAGGGCTTGCTCAGCTGAAATAATATAATTGCAAACTTGTGGAACAGTCAAATAATGCGAGTGCTTAGGTTATTCAAAATGAATTCCTTCTTTTGAGAAGAATGATTGGATTTAAATAGTTCAAGAGCCCGAAAAACAACAATTATTTTATTGAAATAGTTGAACAAGCACTACTGTTGAAATCTACTCTTTAAATAACCTTAGAATTCATCTGAAACATATTTTTTTCAGATTCATTCTATTAGAACCTCATGAACCTTCAAACTCAATAGGACATACCTGAAAAATGACGATCCAGGCGTAGACGATGTTATCAAAGCTGATGGCTCCTTTGTGGGGGTTGGTACTTCCTGTGTGGCATCGAGTGTAGTACTGGTTCCAGTTGATGCACAGACCCACTGCTTCCCCAGCACCACTACCGTTGGCCAGCGGCTCAGGACTCAAGCCCAGAGTTTGTCTGTGTAGTGCGTCCTCCCTGTCCAGGCAGCATGTGCGTCCTCCTTCGCGCCTCGCCGGCACATCAGCACACGACATGATGCCGTTGTCGGAGGCCAGGGAGCAGATGAAGGGGCGCTCGTCATCCTCGTCCGCCTGGTAGTACGGAGCAGGCAGGGTCATACCTGAAGAGCTGGGGTCGGCACAACGTGAGAAACTATTGGTTATGGAATAAAATCTGTATACATAATAAAGTACATCATATATTTGTATGGAAGAAGGTCAAGAGAGGAGAATGTAAAGAAGTCAACCAAGTGGGATAAGTGCATCATTGAAGGGTGAACGAATAAATGCAATTGATACTGCATGAACAGCATATGCTCTCTTCCTTTTTCACTCTCAGTTATAAACACAAAAAATATATATACTGTATTTTTTTCTCTCCCTCCCGGTCTAATTTAAAAACACACACTAGAAAGAAGAAGATCCAGGAGCTGCTGACCTTACTAGACTAATAAATGAATCAGTATTGAGCTGTAAAAGACACAGTATGCGTTTTTGAGAGAAAATTCATACCCAGCAGTGGACTAAGGCGCCTAAAGCGAGTGCAGAAAAGCAAAGGCATGCTGACAGGTGTGCACAGGTGTGGGGTCATGACAAGGGCAACATGAGTGGCTTGAGGAGAAATCAAGCAGCGCCGAAGACATCCCCTTCCATGACAGATAGTCCTCTATCAGCTCGGAACAGAGAAGTGTGTTTCAGATTGCCACTTTAAATAAGCAATCGAAAGTTTTACACCAGCCGTTGTTGTTTAGAGAGCAGAGTACTACACTTTGTTAGTCAGAGAACCAGAGAATTTGAATTATGTGTTGCCTCTTTGCAGTTGACTTTGCATCTCAGGAGGGTCACTGAACCCCACAGCAGCTCATGTGTTCTTTCTTTCTCATCTTTTGTTTTGTTGTCCCTCTGGTTGGAAGAGTTGAAACTAATGCATCCGTTCTCACAAACCCAGAGGAGCCCTGATGCCAGCATTTCAAACATCCATCATTGCATCAAATTTAACATATATTGAAACCATTGCCTTCAACGTCCTCTCAGAACTACTCAAACAAGACGTAAATAGCTGCACTATGTGCTTTACAACGGGACGTTGAATGTTAAATCAAATAAAAAATACAGGGCCAGCTCTGCGCTGATTACCCTGCTGAACACAAGGACCTCATTTGCTGGGACTTTAACAGGTGGAGGAAATCATACACCACTCCCTCAGATGCAATGGGTTCACAAGTGAAGGATTTTAATGAGTGGCACGAGGTCACTGGAGGGTAGCTCTGACAAGAGTCTTCCAATGGTCACACATGATTTGTAATCCCATCCTTGTGTTCTTATTCTGAGAGAAACAGGCCGTTCTCTCTTCATGTATTTGTGGGTTTGTGGGATGTCCTGATATTGAAGCAGCTGTTTAATCTGTAGTTAAAGGCACAGGCAAAACAGAAATGAAAATGTTATTTACGGCGCTAACTCACCGATTGACAAGCACATCATTGGAGATGAGTATGTTAAGCACCAGATAACAGATTGTTTAATCATGTAAACTAAGTCAGGTGGAAACTCTGTGTGAGAATGTGTGTGTTCCCTCGCATGAAATCAGCAGAAAAACAGATTACGCTCTCTTGCATTGACACCTACACACAAACACACACCGCCAAGGAACTCATTCAGTCCCTGTACGCGCCCCTCTGGAGTGAGTGAGAGGCTGATTCCTGCCAAACTTAATGACACACATCTCCAAACTCTGAATCTGACTGATTGCCACCATCTGAAGCACCTCATCATTTCCTGACATGTCTCTCATACCTCTCAGTCTTTTACTTCAAATCAAGGGACTCAGTTGTATCTGCCTCTGTGAATTTATTGTCTGTTGGCAACCATTGCTTTAGTTATGCGCTGATGGGGCCTTTGTGAGTCTATAGACACATGTTATGACAAATACCAATAAACAGAAGAACACATGTAAGCATTCAAAGCAATCTTGCCTCCATGAAAACAATGTTAATAACACGTTAAATTCAAAACAATCGAGTTAAATCATTTAAAGAGAAAGAGCAATAAGCAAACAAATGACATGAAACCAATGCAACATTTAGGGAAAACCATCATTGAGCCAATAAGCGAGCCCTATTAGGTGTATATGTGAGCTCAGACATGACTGGAGTACATGATGGCAGGGTGTGGATGCTCATAGAATGGTCTGGGCCTGGGGAGGACACAAATAGAGCCTCTCCATCAGCGGGCCCATTACTGAACACTCACATTTAGGGTCCCTGGACCTACAGTATTAACTCATTGCTCTGTCTCCATCTCACACTTCAGCCCTCCTTTGGCTGTCTTTCTATTGCTTTTTTTTCCACATTTTATCCCCGTTTCTCACTACACACCAGTCTCCTCTAAATTTGTATCTTTTGCACAGGGGGAGACTTAGGAAAAGAGTGTCTAAGGGTAAATCATATTTAATGCACACACCTGCACAACCGCAGCTGCTTGCACCCTGCTGCTTCCTCTCTCACTTCCACTCATCTCCCCCATTCACCGTCTCTGCAATTTTCTAATTTCCAATTTTCCCTCCCCTGTCTCCCCCCCATCAATAGCGAGATGGATGCTGCTGACATACATAGGAGGAGATTTCCTCCTTTTACCTCAACAGAAACCCCACACATGCATGCACACTAATTCCAGGATCGATAGTAACAGTGGACATATCAGGCTGTACCGCTCCCCATTGAGTGGCTTAGAAACCAGGCATTGATTGTCGAGGTTTGCAGGTATGCACTGAGACACACTAAGCTCACGCTGACTTACAGCACTGTTTATGCAATTCAATGGAGGACACAAGGGACTGACAGCGGAGATGGACATAAAATAAATAAGAGAAAGGTTGTCAGTTGCGCTACATTGGAGGGAGAGATTAAGACTCAGAGACAAAAAGAAAGAGAGAGAGAGAGAGAGAGAGAGAGAGAGAGAGAGAGAGAGAGAGAGAGAGATGGGGGTGTGGAAGACCTTGTAGAGTAGTGGAGCATGAATGAAGCATGTTGCCCCCCTACTGGTGACTTGGCATGACACAGCATGGCAAAGCAAAACCTGGCATCACACTGAGAACACACCTGCCAATGGAGAGCGAAACAAAGGGAGGGATCAAGGCTACATTGTAGCAGAAAAAAGAAGGCAGTTTCCAGAAATCACATTACATGAGACTCTGGGACAGTTGGGAGGGGAAGATGGCATGGCAGGAGAACACATCTTATAAAAAATATATACTACGGGGGACTAAGAAGGAGAAACGGAGACCAACATGCATGGAACCTCTTTGGAAGTACATGGGAGAAGCTTCACTTTATGATAAAAAGGGATTTTGAAGTGCCGTTGGCTTGTACTGTGTGGCCACAAGTGAAAGATAGGTTTTGAATGTGTCTCCACAACAAATTGCCTTGTCGCTCTATGTATTCTCTTTCAACTTGGAGAAATAAATATGGATTATCGGTACTAGAAAAGAACTACATCTAGTAAAATATTCTGAGAAGGGAAACAAGCTGCCTGGTTGGAGACTTAAAAAATCAAAATAAACAAAGATTCAAACACAAAGGAAAATAAGGTAGAATAAAGCATGTGAAGAGAAAGGTAGAGATCAAAAGAGCGAGTGTGTAAAATGGCAAAGTGCTGCTACTTGACTGCGACACTTGGCCCACTCTATTATAACCTCTCAGAGCGCTAACGTTAGCTCTTTATTTAGCATAATAGTCCTCAAGCACTAACTCACTACATGCTTTCTAATTAAGCACTCAAGCACCCTGACTAATCTCCATAATGTGTTAGTAAAATGCTCTAAAATAATATGCTAAATATAACCTTGATTAAATAATAGGTAACAATCGGCTGACCAGCCTACTGGAAGGAAACGTTTTCTAACGCTGGACAACAACATAGGTGTCTTCTGATCCTCCTGATCAAAATTGTGTCTTTTTGCTTTACGCCATTTAGAAAAGTTAAAGTGGAGTTGTCACCACTATATCACCCTTTAGCCCAGTGCAGATAAATGTAGAACACTTTGGCTAAAGCAAACGTGTGAAGTGATTACTGTCGAGGTTGTTACGGTTCATGGCGCCTCTCAAGTTTAAGATGAGGACAAAGCCGGCAGGACGGTGCCAGCTAACAGACACGTGTCGTGTTTCATCTGGCTATGAGATCTGTCATTAGTACATGCTGTGTCAGCATAACCTGAGACACAGAACAGAAGGCACAGGGTAGTATACATGGCTTATATAAATATTAGAACGAACACATCAGGGACGGGGGACTTTCTAGCCAGCTGATGCAAGCATGAAAAAGGAAACTGAGAGAATGCGATAAAATCAAACACTCCTTGAATGTCACTCACACACAGACTCAGTAGGTGATGCCGTCATGTCGGCTCATGAATATGGAGGAATGCAGCTGGAATCTAATCAAGTTCTTAGTTGCAAACTGGGAAAAACTCTTACTGTTGTTTTGAAGCGCGAGAGAGAGAGATGGAAGGAGGAAAAGGTTGAAGCGCTGGAAGACAGTTATGCTGATGAACTGTATGTACGAAAGTAAAATACGTAAAATCTTGAATGGAATTCATGTGAAAAGGAAAACGATCGGGTATAACAAGATTGTTTGTTCATACGCAAACTGCACAAACCGGACATTTTAAAGTATATCATTTTCAATAAACCATTCAGTAATTCTT